>NC_079459.1:19485079-19507579 GCF_903798145.1 Danio aesculapii | reverse complement strand
TTTACCACATAGTACTTTTTCATATAAAAACATTCATTTCAAAACAGCATGAAGTGTTTACTTGTATTATCTGTTACTATATTTAAATTTGTTTGATAATCTGAAACATTAAAGTGTGACAATCATGCAAACAAATAAGAAATCAGTTATGTGGCAAAGTTTTTCACCCCACTTTTTATGTATGCGTATATTTACAGTGGGAGGCGTGCGTTGTGTCCCACCAGTGATGATATACAGCAATATTGCACTGCTACGAGTGTGATACTGCATTTATACAACAGTTCAACGACATAATCATGTGTATAAAAAACTAAATCAAACACGGAGAGTCTCAAAACACTTTTGTATGCGTATATATACAGTGGGAAGCGTGCGTTGTGTCCCACCAGTGATGATATACAGCCATATTGCACTGCTACGAGTGTGATATTGCATTTATACAACAGTTCAACGACATAATCATGTGTATAAAAAACTAAATCAAACACGGAGAGTCTCAAAACACTTTTGTATGCGTATATATACAGTGGGAAGCGTGCGTTGTGTCCCACCAGTGATGATATACAGCCATATTGCACTGCTACGAGTGTGATATTGTATTTATACAACAGTTCAATGACATAATCAAGTGTATAAAAAACTAAATCAAACACGGAGAGTCTCAAAACACTTTTGTATGAGGAACTACACTGTAAAAAATAAATTGTTGAGAAAACATAAAAAGACAAGGCAACTTCATGCAGTAAGAACTTTGAGTTGTCTCAACAGATGTTTTTTCGTCCTTTGTTCAGCTAACATAATTTTGTTTATTCATGCAATGTTGATTATTGTATTTTACAAATAAATATATTCTTGTCACATCAACTGAAGCATCAGTCACCTGCTATTGAGTCATTTTTTTTTCTTTCTGTTTAGTGGATGATTTTTTTTTCAAATTTGCAAAATTATAGTTATCATATAAGCCTGTTTTTAATAATTTTACTTAAAAATTACAAACACAAACTTACTACTTCATTCATTCATTCATTCATTCATTCATTCATTTTCCCTTGGCTTAGTCCAGGCATGGGCAAACTCGATCCTCGAGGGCCAGTGTCCCTGCAGAGTTTTGCTCTAACACTAATCAAACACACCTGAACACCCTATTTAGTGTCTTCAAGATCACTAGAAAGCTACAAGCAGGTGTGTTTGATTAGGCTTGGTGCAAAACTATGCAGGGACACCAACCCTCCAGGATCGAGTTTGCCCATCCCTGCCTTAGTCCCTTTATTCATCAGGGGTCACCACATTGGAATGAACCACCAACTTATCCAGCATATCTTTTTCGCAGTGGATGTCCTTCCAGCTGCAACCCAGTACTGGAAAATACCTATTCACGCTCAGACACCTGTACCACATGTCTTTGGACTGTGGGGGAAACCGGAGCACAGAAAAACACGAAGCAACAGATAAACAATCTTAGTTTTCCATCATCACGTCACACATGTGCAAATTATTTTAATATCAACATTCCTATTTAACACAAAAGTAATTGTCCAGAAAACCCAGGTTAACATGTAGACATAACATTTTAGCGAATATTGTTGACAGAGGATATATTTTTATGTAGATCAATAGTTATTCACAACTCTCAGTATATATGATAGAAAAAGTACAGTGTGCTGAACAAATGATGATTTTATTTTATACAGTGTACTTTCTTCCGCCATTCATTCACATCTGCAGCTGACGTCAAAACTGCAGAAATCGTTGCTACTTCACAAACATCACATTAGAGCTAGTATTTGAATGTTTCTCTAGCCTAATGTCTAAAGTGATGACAAAACAGGTGACTTTGCTCACATTTTAAGATTATAAGGATTATAACAGCATAAAATGCCATCAGTCTACAGATTTCCCAGTATTTCTCTATTGCAATCGGGAGATCACAATGTCACTATGGTATAAATACAGCACTACAACAAACAAAAGAGAGAGAGATTGACTTAGAAGGTCATTTACCTGTTTAATAATGATTTGATCAGCTGTAGTTTTTTTCTTAGGGCTTATTATGCTGTCTCTGTTACCATCTTGTGGATGAACATTGTCAACTGTCTTTGCTGACACACTGTTTCTCAGAAATTTTTTATATTTTAAAATATTCACTATCCTTATAAATAAACTGCATAGTTGCAATCTAAACAACTACATTCTCGACTAAAAAGCCTCAAAGTACATTATGTTGTCCAACAGCAGAAATATTTGTCAATCTGTAGAGTGTCTCTGCTTGAGGCTGTATGTGGGCGGAGTAATACACAAGGGTGAAGAGGCTGGACAAGTGCTGTTACTGGCAGAATAGCGCACGGCTATCAGTAAATCAGATTCAAGAACCAGACAGAACTGTTGTATATATTAGTGGTGGGCTGTTATCGGCGTTAACATGCTGCGTTAACGCGAGACTCTAATCGCGTGATAAAAAAAATATCGCTGTTAATCTATTCTCAAAGTTGGGTTGGGAGCTGGGTCTATTCTACGGAAGCTATGATGACTTTCACCTTGAAAGTGCGGGTGTATACCTGACCGGTGAGCCATCTGACAAAAGTGCCCTTCTGAATCAAATCAAATATCTATGCCCACCTGTAATATATATATATATATATATATATATATATATATATATATATATATATATATATATATATATATATATATATATATATATTACAGGTGGGCATAGATATTTGATTATATATATTATATATATTGTATAATAGTGTAATAAATAGTGTACTTTATAACCTCATTCACATCACCCTGGCTATGTTTGAATATCAGTTTTAATAATCAATAATGGCCATTATAAAAGTATAACATACAATAAGTTTATACATTATAGGAAATAAATGCAAGCAATCAGTCAAATTTGCAGAATCAGTGTACGCGGTTACATTAATTAGCCTAATATATTAACTTATTTTTGCGCTTAGCCGAAACACATTACCGGAGAACAAGTAATAGATTCAAAAGACCAAAGTCGGGGAATATGTCATTAGATATAGACAACAAGATGATTTAAATATCACGTTTAACAAATGTAGTGAGATTAGATCCACTGGTATATCCTTGATGAATAGTACGACGTGCACAGCTCTCATCTGGGTAGATGTGCTCAAAGCACCCGCTGACTGTTTCGAGCTCAGACGTGTGCATACGCTACAGTGCATGCCTGAGTGTGTGTGTGTGTGTGTGGTCATGTGATGTGCATTTTCAGCGATATAGTGTGGACGGAGAGCTGTTCAGAAATGCTAGGTGAAACGCCAATGTGGATGCGGATCGTTTTCATTCCAAAACGCTGTTTTAAAACTAAAGCGTATTAGTGGAAACGGGGCCTAAGCAAATGGTGGAGATGTGTATTGGACCTGTGATGAACTCTGCCACGCCAGAAGGACCCATCCAGTGCTTGGAATATCTCAGTAGTCCTTCATCAGCATAGAAGGAATAGTATATAATATTTTCTCAGCTTACAACCTTTTCAGCAGAAAAGTAGCTAATTACACCCAACACTGCTAAAAGTAATAAGACTTTCCCAAGATGAAGAATTAAAATATTATAGGAAATACTTTGAAATTTTCCTTGGTCTGTTAAACAGCGCTATGAAATATTTAAAAAATATATTTTTTTTTATTAAATCACAGGAGCGCTAATATTTTTGACTTCAACTGTGTATATATAAACACTTGAACTTAACTGAACAAACTGAACGTAATCAAGATTGAATAAAAATGGACAAATCAAGTAAATATGCTAAATAGTACATAAAAAATCATTCTATTTCGAGTAGCATTGACTTTTGAGCCGAATCAACTGCCCTGAAATATTACAATCACAACACATCTGAAGATTAGTGAGGTGGGACAGTGTGTTTAATTAAGATCTAATTGCTTTTTAAATGGGATCTTTAGGGGGAATTAGAGATGGTATTACGCCGTGGTTAACATTAATTGCAATCCCATGCTGGGAAATGTTAACATTTTTCTCCTTATGGCCAAATTATACTCCTGGGCTTCCAAAAATCAACTGGTTTTACTCCAATTATTATTGTTTTTTTTTTCCTTTCATTTGTAATTAATCACAACAGCTTAGATTAAAAATGGATGTTGCGTGAGGCAATGAAGCCAAATAGAAAAGGTTTAACAAAAAGGAAGCCATTCTCATTATTTCCTCCAAATATTCTACTGTGTAGTTACTATGTACAGTAAAATATGTACTTTAAAGGGGGTTAAACCTTAAAGTGTGAGTAGTTTATTACACAAGACACATTTCACTCAAAACATGCGTATTAATGCAAATCCAGAAAATTTGGTATATTATTTTACTTTATTTACTGTATATTAAATATTATATATAATTTTGTTTCAGATTATTAAATTAATTTACATGTAATCACATGTTATAGTCAAAAACAAAGTAAATTGCAATACATTGATTCATTCATTTTCTTTTCGGCTTAGTCCCTTTATTAATCAGAGGTCGCCACTGTGGAATGTACCACCAACTTATCCAGCATATGTTTTATGCAACGGATGCCCTTCCAGCTACAACCCATCACTGGAGCTGCGCCCTAAATCGCACACTATGCACTTATGCACTATGTACTTATGCACTTACACACTCACCAACATAGTATATGTATGTAGTGTTGTCCCAAATGGAACACTAATGTTTTTTTACTAAGCGGAACTTCAAACCGTTTCCCTGATGACGTTTGACGGTCGCCAAATTAGTGAAATAAATGGCCAAACTGCCACATAATACCTGCCATGAGTATAACCTCACCATCGGGAGGCGCTATAATCACTCTCTTAGGAGAATTTTGCTTTCACAATCCAAAATAAATAAAGTAATCCAACATGTGCGCCCGATAGCTCCGCCCCTTCCACTATGTGAGCAAAGCTGCGACTGTTGAGTGCGTGAAGTGTCCATCATTCCACACTTCATTTTACCGGTTAAATGAGTGCATCATCCAGGTAATTAAAGTGTTAACTTATTATTTTTTAGGTTTTAAGTGTGAACGCCCTACTTACACTATTTATACTACAAAATGGCGTAGAATAGTGCATAAGTATGCGACTTGGGACGCAGCTTGGGAAACACCAATACACTTCAATTCACACACATACACTATGGACAATTTAGCTTACCCAATTCACCTGTCTTTGCACTGTGGAGGAAACCCACGCGAACATGCAAACTCCACACAGAAACAGCAACTGACCTGGCCGAGGCTCGAACATGTGACCTTCTTGCTGTGAGGTGATTGTGCTACTCACTGTACCACCGTGACGCCCAATTGCAATACACTCAAATAAAATGATTTTTGTTGCTTGGCTTCTTCAAACTACTTATTTAAAATGAGCTGAACCAATGCAATTCTTGATTTTTTTTATTGTTTTTTTTTTTTTTTGCACAAGGTAATTGTTTTATCGATTTGTGTTGGGACGACATGAAAGAATTAAGTGGATTAATAACAAAATAAAACTAAATTATTTAAAGAATATGAAAAATTAAGTAATTGAATAGAAAAAAAGAATGTTAAAAAATATTGTGTGATGCTGCGTTCACACCAGATGCAGATGAAGTGTCAAACGTGAGTGATTTACATGTTAAATCAAGGCGAAGATGCAAATAGACATCCTTTTTCGCACGAATAAGGTGGATGAATGACGCGATTGGCGTGAATGAAACGGTGCGAGTTAAGCATTTTGCACATTTGACAATGGAAAATGTGAACTTAAGCGGACATTTGCACCGCATTAACTAATCAGGAGCTTGATGTAGTGCCTGCTGTTGGTGCCCCTGGGGGAAAATCCTCCTGCCACCACAGACAACAATTTATCAAACTGGGCTCTGCGCAGTACCACAGAAAGCTTCCATCATCCAGGTATAGTTTGGACGAGTTGATGAACTCACAGAGCTGGGTTCACCTCTTAGAGGATCTAGTGGACTCAGACATGACGGCGAATGAATTTGCGCTGATTTTCAGCCTTCCTAAAGCACATAAAGCACAGCTATTTTCTCAATAAAATCCATGTTAGCCATTAAGCAATGAAGCTAGAGTCACCGGACAGACAGAAGCCCTGCTTATGACTCGACTCTGCATCTATTGTGAAGTAAATTTGGCGCACAAATGAAGCGAATTTGACGCATGAATGAAGCGAATTTGTTGCGCGAATGAAACGAGTAAGCTCAAAACCTCACGTGTCTATTTACTGTACACACAAATAGCACTATTTATTTACGCATGCTGCATTTGGTGTGAACGCAGCATAAGATTTTCCCATGCATTTTTATTTTCCCCACAGGTGTCATTATAGAGACTGTATAGAATGTTGAACACAGCCTATGAATAATGTGTACTGTAATATTATGCATGTTCCCTGCAGGACAAACAGAAACGTTCAGTATTCTCACACATGCACACACAGACAGCAAAATGGAGCCAAGTGTCTATCTCTGGCTCTTGTTGACTGGTACGCTCTGCTTGTGTCTGCAGGGATCTGATTCGTGTGTTGAAGTGGTATGTGGATCGCATCATTGATGCCGAGCACCAGGAGCAGATCCAGCAGGTTTTGAAGGTGAGAAAAAACAAATATATGCTTCAATATGTCTGGGTCAGAAATGAACAAGGGCTTGAAGCAAAAGTGACACCAAAATGAAGAGATTTAAATGCAAAACAAAAATTAAATGACCCTGCGCAATTAAACTAATAATGCCATAAATGTTGCAATGAAATTTATTTGTGAAAATGATCTTTTTTGTTTTGTTGTTGTTTTTTTTTTTTTTTTTTTTGCTACCCCTAATTACAACCAGTCACACAGGTTTCTGATGTGCTTATGAACGCAAAAGCCAATCAAAGGCATTTAGTCATCATTGTTGTGGATGGCAGAATAAGTAAAAAAATAAAAATAAAGAAGTCAAAGGGCTCTATTTTAATGATCTAGGCGCAAAGTCTAAAGCGCAGGTTGCAAAAGCATTAAGGGCATGTCCGAATCCACTTTTGCTATTTTAAGGACGGGAAAATACGCTCTGCGTCGCAGTGCATGGTCTAACAGGGTTGAGCTTATTCTCTTAATGAGTTATAGGTGTGTTTTGAGAATAAACCAATCAGAGTCTCATCTCTCATTCCCTTTAAGAGTCAGCTGCATCTCTCCATGCTGCATTTGGTATTTACATGGCAGACTTTGTAAGCAAAAAACTGGTGGAAAAACTGAACACTTCAAAACAGTTAAGAAACAGTTAAACAGCATCTGCAGCAAGTGGATAATGAGCCTTATCCATTCGTCCTTTACTTTACTTTACTTTCTCTTTCTCTATTTTGTGGATAAGGAAATGGTGTTGTACGTCCACTGAAGACATGCATTAGCCTACATAATTAATTTTGTTTATTAAGAGCAAAGATTTGTTTCAAAACTATTTCTAAATTCAGTTCTAATTTCCAGAAAATGAATAAATGAACAATAATAACAAAGTGTGGTCAAAAAACTGAGTTATATCCAAACACACGCCCTATGCCCCATATAGTCCAAAACCTGACAGGTAGACAAATCTAAGCTTATTTTTAATAACACAAATTTAAATATGCATATAATAAATAAACCTGACAGGTAGACAAATCTAAGTCCAAAACCTGACAGGTAGACAAATCTAAGCTTATTTTTAATAACACAAATTTAAATATGCATATAATAAATAATACTACTAATAATAACATTATACAAAAGCAAGTTGTCCTGAATAAACTGAAAAAAGCCCCAGAGGTAAAGAAGGCATATAGGTATGTTTTTTTTTTTATATTTGTGCAGAAAGTAATAATTTTTTAACATTTTAATTCTTTAATTCTTTTTCATTTGTAAAGATATTTCTGTATTGCTTTACGTACTGCATATTTTAAGCAATGTTTAAGCGAGGTGCACAACTGCCGTGCTCGGCGCTGGACTTTAGACCTGCTTTCAGCTTGTCTATTGAGCAGTCTATTTTAGTTCCTCAAAATAGCAATGTGCCAACAATGTGCCTTAACACACCTCTTTTCCACACTAGAACACCCATGAGTCCACAAAGTGGCCAAATGGATTTGCTATTTAAACAACATGGCAAAAAACGGAAAAATTAGGGTTGCATTGGTCTGAAACTAGCAACACGTCTTGGAAACAACCTTATTGCGCCAGGTGTATGATAGGGCCCAAAGTCTTAAAAATAAAGAAGTCTGAAGTCTTTAAAGTTGCTAGGCAGAAGCATTTAAAAGCCGTTTTCACACATACAGACCAATCTGGAAAATTCAAGGGATCATGTGTGAACAGGCCCTTTTTGAAAATACCGGTAAATTCGTTCCAGCAATTTTCCCGAAAGAGAAGTTGTAGCATTACCGGTAATTTGCCAGAATAACTGCGCTGTGTGAATGCAAAAGGAAGATTGCTGGAAAGAGCGTATTCTTGTCTAGAATGCTCTGACATTCATCTACACCAGCCAATCAGAGCGCTCATATGCATTTACATCCGCGCTGTTTATCAAAGTAAAAGCCTTTAAATATTTTTCCAGACACATTTAGCTGCTAGATGTTAGTCAGATAACCTTTCTATGTTCCTTCTTAATGCCAACTGTGGAAAAAAAACTGCGATAAAATGTTTATGATAAACCGCAGTTTGTTTACCTTCAAGCTCTGCTTCCGTGACTCGACCCGTGTGCACGTGAAGGAGCTGGTGAGCGCCAGCACACACACATATTATGAACATTTCAACATGCAAAAGTGTTCCTCCATATGTTTTCATTTAAGTTGTTCACAATACTTCTCCATCCACATAATTTGTAATGTAGTCAAATGTGTAAACATTTAGCTGCGGTTCGCGCTTCTGCCTTTGGATGTCTGTGGAACAAAGCAGCTGCACGAATGCTAAAACTTTAAATAAAAGTGAAACCTTCGAGAAAAGACAGAGCTCTTCTATGTTTAAAAATACAAGAGCAGCCGTTTCAAGGTCATTTCTGGTTAATGATGAATGATGAATTTACCGATATTTTGGAATGGAGGTGTGAGTGGTCTTTTCTGGAAAAATTACAGAACATCTGCGCCTATGTGAACACCTTTTTTATGAATTTACCAGTAAAGTCGTTCTGGAAATTTTCTGGATATCTACTGGTATCACTGTGTGAAAGGGGCTAATGACTACCTAGCAACTACCAGAACACCCTAGTAACACCCACACAGTCATTATACCAATAATCAATAGCCTTCTCAAGAATGAATAATTTTTTCATCATTTTGTGATTATTTTAAATGGAAAGTTTAATTAAGTTAAATTAAAATATAAAATAAAATGTATTTTATTATCATTTCATTTTAAGATGTATTTTTATACATGCAATATTACTATATTTTAGTTTTAGGCTTTTTATTGATTTCCTAATATGTTCAGTATATTAAATACAGAATGGTTGAATCAATGAATAAGTAAATAAATAAATAAATGAATAAATAAAAAGTATTCACAGAATTGAAGAATGGAAGAATTTTGAAAGTATAGGAGCTGAAATCTTAACAAATAAATTAAATTTACCTTAAATACAAGTTTTGTTTTATTTAATTTTATTTAATTTTTCTTAATTTTATTAAATTTTATTTTTATTTTTTTATTTTATTTTATTTTATTTTATTTTATTTGTTAAGACGAGAGAGCTGCTGTCATTTTGTTTTCTAAACAAGACAGCAGGTCTCTCATATAATACAACCACGAAATTATGTAGAAAGTATTTCTTTATGTTGTTCACAAGTCATCTAACCATTTGTATATTATTCAATAATATAAATAATAAATAAATAAATAAATAAATAAATAAATAAATAAATAAATAAATAAATAAATAACAATTTTATATTTCCAGAAATGCTGATTTTTGTCAGTGCAAATTCCATGTGGACTTACTAAAGCCCCCTGGAAATCAGTTTAAAGGGGACAAATATTGCTTCTGAATTTAGAAATGAGTTTTCGGTTTTTAGTCTTTCTGTCGATCTGTCAAATTGAAAGGAACTCTGAATGAATCCTGCAGGTCCTCTGTTCTGATCTTTTAAGCTTCCTCCCCTGATGCATCTGTTTTTCTTCTCCAGCCTTCTTTTTTTTTAGCTCTGAACATTGTCTTTTCTTCATTCATTGGCTCATTCTGCTTTCATGACCTGTCGTGGGACCGTCAGTGCGTCCACGCTCATTTACACCCTTCAGAGGTGCTGTTTGAAAGCAATTCCCACTTTCTTACCTTCAATCCTTCAAAGCTCTTTGGGCGCAGTGTGTGCCGTGAATATTTGGGTATTTTTGCTCGTTCTGATTGAAATGTTAAAAAGAGCAAATGCTAACTTTCTTTCTTTCTTTCTTTCTTTCTTTCTTTCTTTCTTTCTTTCTTTCTTTCTTTCTTTCTTTCTTTCTTTCTTTCCTTTTTTCTTTCTTTCTTTCTTTCCTTTTTTCTTTCTTTCTTTCTTTCCTTCTTTCTTTCTTTCTTTCTTTCTTCCCCTTTTCTTTCTTTCTTTCTTTCTTTCTTCCCTTTTCTTTCTTTCTTTCTTTCCTTTTTTCTTTCTTTCTTTCTTTCTTTCTTTCTTTCTTTCTTTCTTTCTTTCTTTCTTTCTTTCTTTCTTCCCCTTTTCTTTCTTTCTTTCTTTCTTTCTTTCTTTCTTTCTTTCTTCTTTCTTCAAGTATCTATCTGTTTACCTTACTCTCTCTCTTCATTTGTAAATACATTTCTTCAAATATATACATAATAAATATACACAGCCAAAAGTTACCTCAGTTATGTCAAAACAAACTTTTATTTGGGATGCGATTAATTGTGATACGTTTTTGCCAAGCACTTGATGACAGTACATAATATTTTACTAGATATTTTTCAATACACTTCTATACAGCTTAAAGTGACATTTAAAGGCTTAACTAGGCAGGTTAGGGTAATTAGGCAAGTTATTTTATAACGATTGTTTTTTCTGTAGACTATTGAAAAAATATATACCAATGAAAATATATTTATTCTGGAGAAAGTCTTATTTGTTTTATTTCGGCTAGAATAAAACCAGTTTTAAATTTTTAAAAAACATTTTAAGGTCAAAATTATTAGCCCCTTTAAGCTATATATTTTTTCAATAGTCTACAGAACAAACCGTCATTATGCAATAACTTGCCTAATTACCCTAACCTGCCTAGTTAATCTAATTAACCCAGTTAAGCCTTTAAATGTCACTTTCAGCTGTATAGAAGTGTCTTGAAAAATATCTAGTCAAATATTGACAAGATATGGCAAAGATCAAATAATTCAGTTATTAGAAATGAGTTATTAAAATTATTATGTTTAGAAATGTGTTCCGTCAAACAGAAATTGGGAAAAAAAATAAACAGGGTGGCTAATAATTCAGACATCAACTGTGTGTGTGTGTGTGTGTGGTGTGTGTTGTGTGTGTGTGTGTGTGTGTGTGTGTGTGTGTGGGTGTGGGTGTGGGTGTGGGTGTGTGTGTGTGTGTGTGGTGTGTGTGTGTGTGTGTGTGTATATATATATATAGCAATATCACACAAGTAGCAGTGTGACATGGCTGTATATCGGCACTGGTGGAAGGCAAGCTTTGGCTCGCAGGCCAAGTGCCTTACTGCCCTCCACCAGTGATGGTATACAGCCATATCACACTGCTACTAGTGTGATATTGCGTTTATACAACAGTTCGACGGCATAAAAGTGTATATTAAAAAAAAAAAAACTTTTGTATGAGGAACTTTTTTTTTCATCATTCATTCACATCTGGAGCTGACGGTCAGAACAGCAGAAACTGTTGTTCATTCACTCACGTCACTTTAGAGCTAGTATTTGAATGATTCTCTAGCGTAATGTCTAAAGTGATGACAAACAGGTGATTTTGCTGACATTTTTAGATTATAAGGCTAAACGGCATGAAACGCCATCTCAGTCTACAGAGATTTCCCAGTATTTCTCTGTTGCAATTGGGATGTCACAGTAATTAACCCTGAAAACCCAAAGCAATGCAAACACTACCAGTTTCTGTGGTATAAATGCAGCACTACAAAATACAAAAGAGAGAGATTGACTTACAATGTCACTTACCTGTTTTTTAATGATTTGATCTGCTGTGGTTTGAAATTTTCTCCCCTAAGGACTTATTATGCGGTTGCCATCTTGTGGTGGAACGTCAACCGTCTTTGCTCTGCTCAGTATGACAGGCTGATGGCCGACGTGCTGAATCTCCGAAATATAAATATTTAAAATAGGCTCTGTCTTTATAAAATAAGTGCTGTTATTACGGGAATATTGCATGGCTATTAGCCAATCAGATTCGAGAACTAGACAGAACTGTTGTGTGTATATATTTTTGTTAACATTAAAATATATTAATTAAAAATAGTCATATTTTCTAGCCGAAATAGAACAATAAGACTTTCTCCAGAAGTAAAAGCATTATAGGAAATACTGTGAAAAATCAATCAAATCATTTGAGAAATTTTTAAAAAGTCCAAAAAATTCACAGGAGGGCTAATAATTTTAATTTCAACTGTATATATCTGTATACATCTGTATATTTATTATATTTATTAGTATATGAATATATAATATGTGTGTGTTGTCAAAGTTGTCAGAATATTTCAGGCTGTGTATGCAACAGCTGATTGTTGTCATGTGTCCCGCAGGCATCAGAGTACTTGTTTAAGTACATCGTTCAGTCTCGGCGTCTGTATGCAGCGGCTACTGGAGGACAGAATGAAGAGGAGTTTCGCTGCTCTGTTCATGAACTCTTCAAATCCATCCACCTCTTCCTGTCCCATGAGAGTAAAGGCATCAGCCCCATCACACACACACAGGTGAGACATACACTCTAGTGTTGCACGATACACTGGTACTAGGATGCCATCACAATACCGTGGCTCTCAAAACAATACCATCACTCATTTTATTAATAGTTGTACTTAGAGTGACAGCTGTAGTTTTGAATGCTTGACAGTAGGGGGCAGTGTGAGGGGCAGCATACTGCTTCTACAACACATTGAGTGTACGTTGACCTGTGCTTTGCCTCTCATATGAACTGTCCAGCTTTCATAAAGACAAAACAAGGGATTGCTGCATATACAGATGCTCTTACTGATCGTCCACAGCTTGGGGACAGAGTTGATGCGCAAATGTGAAATATGGAATGATTTTGCATATGTAGCTGATAGTCAGGGCAAGCCCGCAGATGTCACAAAACCTGTGTGCAAGACATGTTGCATCAACTCAAACACACAATACACAAGGCGCACACACACACACAGTGATGTGAATCGATAAATCACTTATAAAATGGTCAAACTGGGTGTATTTATGCACTCCAAAAAAATTATGCGCACCCCTATCTATGGTGAATTGTTTATTTTTAAAAAGCTGCAAGATTTATTTAATTTATGTTGCCCAATTACCATAACAGCTTAGCTAGACTGCTGACAAAATATACTTTATAATTAGTTTTATTTATATAGTGCTTGATTTTCAATGTAAATTGTTCTACTCTGTTTCAGCTGACAGGAAACACTGGGTTTTTATTAATATAACTAATTAATATAATTTAATTTAATAAAAAATTATGTTTATAATTAAAATTTAGAGACTTTTCTTGTTTTTTTATGCTCTAGTATTGATTTAGTATAGGGATCGTGATATATCAAGTCAAAATGTTGGTATTGCGACAACACTAACACACACACACACTGGGGCCACAGCCATATCACCCTGCAGCCCAAAACCAGTTACTCACTGAAGCCTGAGCCTGGTCAGTACCTGGATGGGAGGCCACATGAGAAAACTAGGGCGCTGTTGAAATTTGTGTTAGTGAGGCCAGCAGGGGGCGCTCAACCTGTAGTCTGTGTGAGTCCTAGTGCCCCAGTAAAATTGACACTGTCAGTGGGCGCCGTCTTTCGGATGAGACGTTAAACTGAGGTCCTGACTCTCTGTGGTCATTAGAAATCACATGACACTTCTCATAAAGAGTAGGGGTGTAACCCTGGTGTCCTGGCCAAATGGCCATTGGCTCTTACCCATCATAGCCTGCCAATCATCCACCTTCACCGAACTGGCTCTATCGCTGTCTCTCCACTCCACCAATAGCTGGTGTGTGGTGAACGCACTGGCGCTGTTGTCCTGTGGCTGCCGTCGCATCAACCAAGTGGACGCTGCACACTGGTGATGTTGTGGAAAGACCCCCCCGCCACCCCCCTCATGATTGTGAAGCGCTTTGGGTGTTTGGTCATACACAATAAATGCTCTATATAAATACACATTACATGTTTTCATATTTCTTATGCAGAAATCTGTGTGTCTGTTGTTATGTAGTACAGTAAGTTGGGGCCATGTTTATTTGACTGTAAATTTCCCTAAATTAGAGTTTAGATCTGCACTTTTAGTTTTTGTCAGTTCAATTCTATTCAAGTTTATTTGTATAGTACTTTTCACAAGAATTATTGTTTTAAAGCAGCTTTACAAAAGGTGCACGTTATTGCTTTGCAATCAGAATCAGAAAAGTTAAGGAGTTATGTATAGAGCGAACATTATATATAAACAGTTCATCTGCAGTGTAGTATATGTCTGTGTGTCCATCTTCAATTAAGTGTATTTGTCCTCGAAGTCCTCGACTGGTTGGTGTCATTTTTTCACAGGGCTTGGATCTGATCCAGTGGCACTGCACAATCTCTAGAGGCCTCAGCATGAGCAAATAGAGAGTACATTTATAGTTAGTCAAATAAGGAAATAGCCAGTTTGCAAATGTGCAAAAATTATATCTTACTTATATCTAACTTTAGTCCACTTGCAGTTGAGGATCACCATTGATAGTATTATTCCCCTTCAGTCAATGGTGATCATTGACTGTTCAGATTTCAAAATTTCTTCTCTTGTGTTCATCAGAATAAAAGAAACTCATACATGTTTAAAACCGTGGAGGGTGAGAATAGTATTATTAATAACATTATACCAATACTTACAGTTGAAGTCAGCATTATTAGCCCTCCTGTATTTTTTATTTTCCCAATTTATGTTTAAATGTGCTGTATGTAAGTTTTTGACTCTTTTAAAGCATAAAAATACCATAATATGTTTGTGGATAATTAAGAAACATGCTAAGTGAACATTTTTGTTTATCTGAAAAACAATGCTGAAGGCAGATATTCTGCTTTGAAAATGTGTTACATGCTGGAACGTCTGTCTTTGTTTTGGTTATTTAACCCGCCCAGTACCAGTTTAGCTAATTATATTTCAGCACCCGGGTTGCCTTGGTGAAAAACCGTGTATTTGATTTATTCAGTCATGAAGGCTCTCTCAAAGTATGTGTGACCGAAATGCGACCCTCTGGTGGACAGTAGCAGACTCTGAGATGAGACGCAGATTCAGAGTTCCACATGAGGTGGTTATTACTTAGCAAATAATATAAATATTACTAACGTAAACATTAGGTGAGCAGGTTACAGTAACCCTGTGTTCTAACAATACGCTACGTGACGAGATACACAGTGATAAGCAATTTGGCTGTTTGCACCAGACAAAATATGACAGAAATTTAAATACAGCCATTCAGAAACACAGAATAGTGCACTCACTGCACTCCAACGAAATGGTAAGGTTTATAATCGAATTAATACGTATTAATCCTCTTTAACATTATTAAATGTACATGCTGAATCACTGATATGTGTTGGCTTGCACTTAGTCACAGTTCTAAAGTTCAATTTCAAATGGTTTTATTTTATTTTCAAGATCTGAGATCTGGCATTTAAACTCACATTATTAACATTTAACACTGAATAAAGCACATGAGGTGTACCTGAGGAGATCATTGTCAATTTGTCATGTTGTTCGGCTGCAAGAAATAGAAGTCGTTTCTAAAATATATCTTTTAGGTGTTGGTTAGAATAAAAACTGCTTTTAATATGGAGAATATTCCTTCTATTGTGTGCCGTTAATTTTATTTAGAACACGTTTTAAACCAGCCTTAAATCATCTTTTAGGCTCAATAGTCAGGCACACTCCTGTTGATGTCATCAATCTGGCAACCTCTGCTTACGTGTTTTGAATCAGGAGTGCAATACCTAGTTCAACCACTGGGTGTCAAACTTACATACTGCACTTTTAATGGAAAAAGAATATTTTTTTCAATACATTTCTTAATAGAATAGTTTTAATAACTCTTTGCAATGATGACAGTACATAATATTTTACAAGATATTTTTCAAGATTGTTCGTTCCCCTCCAACTCTGTCTAGGGGGACACAGGAACGCAACAGAATTAATTCGTGGAGTTTTGTGTGTGTGTGTCAGCAGTGATGGTCCATGAGGACAACTTCTCAAGGAATCTAAACAACAAGAAAGAAAGTGGCAACTTGATATGAAGATTACAATATTTATTAAGGATAAGGAGGGTTCCAAAAAAAGGCTCTTCAAGAGGGGGTTTCAAGCCAAAACACCAAACCAACGCCTTCTCTAACTGAGAGACAAGGAAGAACTGAATAATCTATCAAGAAAAGAAAATACATCAAAATACACTCACTCCCTTACTAACTTAACAGGAGAAAATGGTTACAAAAAGGAAATGGCACCCCCTCCTACCAAACCCAATCCCCAATAACAGGAATACAGAGTGGATAACCAAAGTAGTATTGAAACAACAATTAACTTACAATCAAAAAGAGTTCGAGGCAAAAGCTATATCAGATGGCAACAGCATCAACAGAACTCAAACAAAAAATTAAAGCTCCTAATCAACAAATAATGCTTAAAGGATCAAACTAAATATATATATATATATATATATATATAATATATCTATATATATTATATATAATATATATATATATATATATATATATATATATATATATATAGCCTCACAAAACAAAGCCTCCACACACACACACAAAAACACACTGTTCTAGTGGAGAATGCTGCTTAAATACCCACTGCTTTTCTCGTCTTCCAATCACGGAGTAGTTCATAAGTGGCAGCAGGTGACGGTCATTAGCTCCTACTAGGGTGTAACAGAGAAAAAAAAAAGAAAAAAACAAAACAGAAACAAATACGTCCTGGGACGTAACAAAGATATTAATGTTCAGCTTAAAATGCAGTTCAGTTCAGTTTAGAAGGCTTAACTAAGTTAATTATGTTAACTAGGAAAGATAAGGTAATTTAGGCAAGTCATTGTATAACAATGATTTTTGTTCTGTAGACAATCGAAATAAAATATTGCTTACAGGGGCTAATAATTTTGACCATAAAATGGTTTAAATAAAATTAAATACTACTTTTATTCTAGCCAAAATAAAACAAATAAGACTTTCTCTAGAAGAAAAAAATATTATACGAAATATTGTGAAAAACTTCTACTAATTTTGACTTCAATTGTATATGGACATGCAGCCTAAATCAATCAGTTCACACACTAGCAGTACACAAATTAGCAATGTTTATCAAGCACTGCTCTTTCATTTTTTAACCCGACCCACATTTGTTCCGTCAGCATAGCGGCATTTAAAGCTCAGTGAGCACATGGAGAGCTAATCCGCTCTTGATATACACAAACAGAGACACACGCTGAGCTTGCTAAAAGCCCAGCACACACACTGTCGCGGCCCGTCAAACTCTGCGTGTCCGTCGGGCCGCCGTTCGCACATTCGCTAACACCGAAACCCTCAGTCAGGTCTGTTTCTTGTTCTGGAGGCCCAGCAGGAGAAGCAGATTTCAATTAACACTGCCAAGAAAACAAAAGCGTCTTTGGACACCGAGGCATAATCCAAAAACACATGCAAGACGACTGGATTTGGGCCAGGTTTATGTGTGTGTTCGTTGTGTGTGTGTGCGCCTTCGTTTACATCTGTTGTTTGACGTCTCCTGCTGCGCCAAAGGAATATTTTTCACTATATCACTGTGCAAATGTGTTTGGAGGAAGATGATAGTGCTGCTTTTTGCTGTGACAATTATTCTGCCAAAATATTGAATTGCATATTACGCACATTAACTCCCGTCCTTGAGTTTATAATTAATGAGTTTAATGAGCGTTTGGTTTTCGTATTAAAGGAACACTTAGCCAATTGTTTATCAGGATTTATTTTCAAGGCTTTTTTTTGTGTGAAATTGTTGCCAAATGTGTGGCGTAATTTACTGAAAAAGACAAACAATTATCTAGAATTTTTAAAAATATTTTGACAACTCTTGTAAAATCTTATTATGAAAAAAATATATATATATAAAAATATTAATTAAATAAGTTTTAGAATTAGGATTTATTAATTCATATTATACATACTTATATTTTGTGATATTTATATATCACAAAATCATAAAGCATTATATAAATATTTGAATAATTTACTGCTCAAGTGGAATGTTAAGTTAAATATATAAATCGTTACTGTAGTTTTTTTATGCTGGCATGTTATTAAAACATTGATAAGTATTATATTTATTATTATTATTATTATTATATTATTATTATATTATTATATTATTATTATTATTAATAATAATCATAATAATAATAATAATATTACTATATATTATTATTATTATTATTATTATTATTATTATTAGTATTATTATCTATATCATCATCATCATCATCATCATTCCTCATTATTATATATAATATTATTATTATTACAGCTTCTAGTTAAATATTTCTATAATAATAAAAATATAGTTATTATTATTATCATCATCATCATCATTACATAATAATATTATTATTAATAATAATAATAATTATTATTATTATTAATATTTATTATTAATTACAGATCTAGTTAAATATTTCTAAAGTAATAAAAATTATATATTATTATTATTATTCTTATTATATAATTATTATTACAGCTGTAGTTAAATATTTCTACAATAATAAAATTATTATTATTATTATTATTATTATTATTATTATTATATTCATTTATTCATATTCTTTTCGGCTTAGTCCCTTTATTAGTCCGGGGTCGCCACAGCGGAATGAACCTCCAACTATCCAGCACATGTTTCATTGCAGCGGATGTTCATCTCTGGGAACATCCATACACACTCATTCACCACTCATACGCTACGGACAATTTAGCCTACCTAATTCACCTGTACCGCATGTCCTTGGACTTGTGGGGTAAACTGGAGCACTCCAGAGGAACCCCCTGCGAACGCAGGGAGAACATGCAAACTCCACACAGAAACGCCAACTGACCCAGCCAAGGCTTGACCAAGCGACCTTCTTTGCTGTGAGGCGACAGCACTACCTACTGCGTCACTGTGTCCCCTATCATTATATTAATATTATTAAAATTATCATTATTATTATATTATAATATGAATAATATGAATAATAATAATAATAATAATAATTATTATTATTATTATTATTATTATTATCATTATTATTATTATTATTATTATTGTTATTACAGATCTAGTTAAATATATTTAAAATAATAATTTATTAGTTATTATTACTATTATATATATTCTTATTACAGTTCTAGTTATGTATTTCAAGAAACAAAAAACAATATGATTATTATTATTTTACACCAATATGAACATTATTAGGTAATATAATATTTATAATGTGTATGATTGTGATTTAATCATTATTTTTTGTTTATCATATTATACAACTATCTCAAAACATTAAATATTAATTAAACATCGATTAACAATTTGATTGGTTATTTAATTGATTTAATTGATTAAACAGTGATGAATGATTTCTGGTTTAAATATTATATTATTATTGTTATTATTATTAGGAATTTAGAAGACATTTCATTGGTAAAAACACTTTTTAAAAATTACATACATAAGAATAATAAAAATAAATAAATAAAACAACCAACTACTTTCATTAAACAATGAAAAAATAAACATGCATTCCCCAACCAACCACCCACCAGTGCTATCCAATGATAAAAATAGGTACTAAATGTACTGTATAGTAAACATATTAATCACAAGTTTGTAGAAAGGAAATAAAAAGGGACCACATTTTTTTAAATAACAAAACCTTGTCTATTAGGGTCTAGCAGATTTTTTCCAGATGTAATGTACCCATTAACTCTGTCAGCCATAATTTAAGAGTTGGAACTTGTGTTGAACCTGTGTAAGTCTCAAAATACTTCAGAAACTCCAAATGATTAATGATTTCTTATCCTTCCCCTGCCACACCAGAGCAGCATTTTCCAATAAATCAGCGCGTAAGATGATACAGTAGATGCACAAGATTCAGAATCTGCATGTCCTGTGTTTGCCTCCTGGAGCTGGACGATGTGTATTAGCACTCATGTCTGCGTTTCTCCAGGCCGTGTTCCTGCGATCCTTCCCCACTGTGAGCTGCGAGCTGCTAAAGATCTTCAGTATGAGAGAAGTGGCGAATGTGGCTCGAGACACACTGAACAGCCTGCCCACCCTCACACACACCGACTGCCCCCTGCAGCCCGTCAAACTGCAGTGCATGGCCAAAACTGTGGAGAGCCCACTCTACACCAACACAGGTGAAATACACACTGCAGGAAACAACACACAGCTTTTCTTATTCACCTGACAATTTTAAGATTTTGGGCCTTTTTTGGCTTTCCACAAAGGGTTTTTATTTTTGTAGTTTATTGTAAAAAAAAAAACATGCAGAATACATTTTGGTGTTTTTTGACACAGTTTATTTATTTATTTATTTATTTATTTATTTATTTATTTATTTATTTATTTATTTATTTATTTATTTATTTGGGTGTCCATAAAGTGTTTATTTATTTATTTTTATTTTGGGTTTCCATAAAGTGTTTGTTTATTTATTTATTTATTTATTTATTTATTTATTTTCATTTTGGGTTTCCATAAAGTGTTTGTTTGTTTATTTATTTATTTATTTTTATTTTGGGTTTCCATAAAGTGTTTGTTTATTTATTTATTTATTTTTATTTTGGGATTCCATAAAGTGTTTATTAATTAATTAATGTATTTATTTTGGGTTTCCATGAAGTGTTTATTTATTTATTTATTTTGGGTTTCCATAAAGTGTTTATTTATTTATTTATTTTGGGTTTCCATAAAGTGTTTGTTTATTTATTTATTTATTTATTTATTTATTTTGGGTTTCCATGAAATGTTTATTTATTTATTTATTTTGGGTTTCCATAAAGTGTTTATTTATTTATTTATTTATTTATTTATTCATTTATTTATTTATTTATTTGTTTGTTTTGGGATTCCATAAAGTGTTTATTTATTTATTTATTTATTTATTTATTTCTATATTTATTTGTTTGTTTATTTGAGTTTCCATAAAGTATTTATTTATTTTATTTTTTGGGGGGGGTTTTGATAAAGTGTTTGTTTATTTATTTATTTGTTTGTTTGTTTATTTATTTATTTTTATTTATTTATTTATTTATTTATTTATTTATTTTTATTTATTTTGGGATTCCATAAAGGGTTTATTTATTTATTTATTTATTTATTTATTTATTTATTTATTTATTTATTTATTTATTTATTTATTTATTTATTTATTTTGGGATTCCATAAAGTGTTTATTTATTTATTTATTTATTTATTTATTTATTTATTTATTTATTTATTTGTTTATTTTGAGTTTCCATAAAGTATTTTTTTGGGGGGGGGGGGGGGTTGATAAAGTGTTTGTTTATTTATTTGTTTGTTTGTTTGTTTATTTATTTATTTATTTGTATTTTTTTATTTTGGGATTCCATAAAGGGTTTATTTATTTATTTATTTATTTATTTATTTATTTTTATTTTGGGATTCCATAAAGTGTTTATTTTTTATACAAGTCTAATGTAAAGAATAAATTCAGAATACATTTTAGGTGTTACTTTTGTCACACTTCATTATTATTATTTATTTATTAATTTTTTACATTTGTAAATATGTTTTAGGTGTTTTGTTCATACTTTGTTTTTTGTTATTTATTTATTTATAAACTATTTTTATACTATTATATATATATATATATATATATATATATATATATAATATTTCATTATTATTATTATCTTTTTTTTTGTTTTATTTAATTTTTTACAAAATTTGTTTGAATTTGACCTTTTGCCTTCCGTAAAGTGTTTGGTTTTTATTTCTTTCTAAGGCTAGAGTAAAAAAACATTCTGAATACATTTCAGCAGTTTTTGTCACACTTTATTTATTTATTTTATATTGATTTTATAAATTTGTGTGTACAATTTGGCCGTTTACCTTTACATAAAGTGATTTTTTTTAATTATTTATTTTTGTGTCAATGTAAAGATTGTATTTAAATGTATTTTTTATGCATTTGTAAATGTGATAAATTTGTGTGTAAAGAATTGGACCTTTTTGGCGTTCCCTAAAGTGTATATAAATGAATAATGACTCCAGTATGTCAAACAAATCTACATCAATTTAATTTTTAATTTTGAACCTGGCTTTTCAATGCAATGTTCAGAT
>NC_079459.1:19462579-19480079 GCF_903798145.1 Danio aesculapii | reverse complement strand
CAATTTAGATTTTAAAACAATTTAGTAGTAACAAAACTAAAATCTTTTAACTAATTATTTATTTGATAACTGAAAAAAAAAATTTTAACCTATCTGATGCCCTGTGTTTCTAGGCTTTATTGGTGATAATGGTCATGAATGTTGGACCATTATTTCCTTTTTAGCATATAAGAAGAGGACATAAACTAGCCAGACAGTATGTGTGAGTTGTGGAGTGGGCTAAATATAAAAAAGTCAGTATTTTTTAGTAAATGTTCTTTTTTTTGCTTTTATTTTTGCCATATTAAAAATATATATTTGAAGAGCAACACATTTTCTCTTGTCATTAATATATTAATAAACTTTAATAGGTAAAACTGTCCAAGATAATAACAAAAGCAAGTGATGCGTTAAAAGTTTGTTTTAAAAAAATCTTGAACAGTTATAAAAAATGTTATAATCATTAAAATAATTATTTAATAATTATTATATTAATGATATGACGTAGTTCCGGAAACTTCCTACTTCTGTTTATCCGTCTGATTTTTTACGGTTAATAATTTTTTTTTTGACCACCCCTTGTCGTTTAAAAAAACGGCAAGCGCATCAAGTATAAAAGCCTTGTCGTTTCGCGAGGTTCGCACGCACTCACCGGAAGTCTGTGACGTGGCGCAAGGCGAATGTATAAATCAGCCCTTACCCTATTTGCCTAATTACCCAAACTTGCCTAGTTAACCTAATTAACCTAGTTAAGCCTTTAAATTGCACTTTGAGCTGAATACTAGTATTGTGAAAAACATCTAGTCAAATATTTATTGTCTTCATGGCAAAGATAAAATAAATCAGTTATTAGAAATGAGTTATTAAAACTATCATGCTTAGAAATGTGTTGACAAAATCTTCTCTCCGTTCAATAAAAATTGTGGAAAAATATATAAAAGAACTCAAATGTAAAAGTTGTGCTAATATTTCTGACTCTATGTAAAAGATTTTGTTGCAATTATAACCTCGTGACAATCGTGTTTATGACAGATTTATGATGAGTTACATTGTCTTGATGTCAATTTGACATGACAAAGATGGTTATAATGTGTTTGCTTATGTCAAGTTGTCATAGCAAAGACATCTCAAACAATGTCACCTTTGCTTTTATAATGACCCAAGACACCTTATGACAGTTGCTGTAAGCATGCATTAAAATCTCATGCTTCATGTAATGATTAGGGTTTTCTAAGGGTTACTAAGGTATGGTAAAAAGGGTTTACTAGAGGCTCATGAACACCCCTTCAAGCATAGTGTTATCGAATAAATTGACCCAGAAACTGAGACGCGGAACGTCAGACTGAACAAGTGGATTGAATAACAAACCTAAGAAATTTTGTTGTGTTTCAGGGTGAATTTGTGGCCTGTTTGCTCACGCTGCTTCGACAGCTGAAGGATAAAGAATACCAGCAGCTTCTCAGTAGATTTCCTACTAAAGATGAACTAACGGTAAAATCATTTCACACGTTGTAGTAACTATCAAATAATGTTCTTTAGGAATTAAACCTGGACCGAATATTGCAAACATTGACATATAAAGTCTTATTACAGTAAGTAAGTAAATTAAAAAATCTGCACGTTATAAAACATTTTTCATTTAAAGCAATATTTTGAATACTACAGACTAATTTATTTTAAGTTTAAAAACACAAAATTCTGTTTTTTCTGTTCTGTACAAAATGATATTTTAACATAAAGATATTAAATTAAATGTAATAAACTTTGCCAGATTGCGGCATTTTAACTAGCTTAATCCGCTAAATGTTCAATCTCTTACGTTGTTTTTTCCCCCCCCAGAGTTTTCTCCTGCAGTTATTCACAGTCTTCAGGATATTGATCCGACCGGATATGTTTCCAAAGGACTGGACTGTGATGAGGCTGGTCGCTAATAAGTAAGAGCAGAAAAACAGATATGAAACGATTGAGGTAAAATAAAGAAATGTTTAGTGTTTGACGCTTTGGTTTGTTTGTGTTTAGTGTCATCATTACCACCATCTTGTATCTCTCCGATACCCTGAGAAACAGCTTCCTAAATGAGAAGTTTGACTTCAAGGTGAGGAGATTTTATATTTACAGTACAGTTTGGGTCTGGCGATTTTTATTCATTAAATTGATCAAAGGTGATAGTAAAAACATATATAATGTTACATACACACATATATATATATATATACATTGTGTTTGTTAATCTGAATATTTATCAAAAAATTTAGCAAATATATAATTTATCAAATATATTTATCAAATAATATCAAATAATAAGCAAGCATCGCTTTTTTTTTTTTTTGAGATGCAAGCAAGCATCTCTAATTTAAATCATTGTTAAAGATTAATATCACTTTGTACATACTTTAGACTACACACAAACATTTTACTTCCTATTAATATAATAGGTACTAAATATAAAATATTACAGATAATATAAAATGTATATAAAATATAATATAATAACAAATTGCAGCAAATATATAATATAAAATATTATAATATAAAACAAACCAAAAAGTGGTTATTATGACACAACTGAATGCCAAATGTGCATTCTAGAGTGATATCTGAGATAATTTGGGCTGTTTAAAATAAAAAAGAATTGTATTATAAAACTACTTTACTGCCTTAACTAAAGTAAATAAATAAAAAAAATGAAATAAATGAAACTTACTTACTTGGAAATTTAACCTAACCAGTGTGTTACAAAAGGTAACATGCAGATTAGTTTATATTATTACTATTACAGTAATGTATTATGTATTACATATTAAAATATGATTTAAAAATCTTATATGATTTTATTACAATAAATACAAAAAAAGTGTACATTTTAGTATAATTTTTGTTTTGTTTTTAAGAATACTTTTTTGCTGCTTATTCAGTAATAATAGCCTGTAACTTTAACTGTTTTATTAAATATGCTAATAAATTCAGACTTTTGTAAAGCACTATGTATGTGAGTGTGAATGCAGTAGATCATCACAATCACAATTACACCATAAAAATGTGTGGTCAAATAATGTGAGCATGCACTTCTGACATCTAAATGAAATAAAATAGGATTTAATATGACAGAATCAACATAACCTTGAAAGTATTTTTTGTGGTCGGATAAAGTTTCCAACAAAGTTTCTTTTCAGTGTGCTTTATGAAATCATCATGGGAAGATGGCACCTGCAATGCAGATGATTATATTTTAATTAACTGTCTTTTTATCCGTAGGTATGGGAGTCCTATTTTTATCTCTGTATAATATTCATCAACCAGCCTTGCCTCCAACTGGAAATGTTTCCACCTTCTAAGAGGAAAAAAGTTCTGGAGAAGTAAGACGTTTTTTTTTGTTTTCCCCCCTTTACAACATCAGACTCCTACTGAGAATAAGATTTGAAAGGTTTTAATAGTATGAAAGAAGACATTTTGTGTAATGAGACACTCTGTCTAGCAGCAGGTTTGTGGGTTTATTGGATTTGGATAATTGGTAGTTTTATATGGTGAGCATTTTGCGAGTTATATATTAAAGGTAAACCTGTATAAAATGATCAGTTTATAATTTTAGGATTGTTTATTTTGATTATATTTACATTTTGTTAATTTGATTCTTAACTGAACAATTATTTTTGTGTTTTTAAGGTATGGTGACATGAGAGTGATGATCGGTTGTGAGATTTTCAGCATGTGGCAGCATTTGGGTAAGTTTTGTTTAGCATGACTGTTGCTTGAAAGTCAAAAAGTAAAACTTGTTAAAGTGACTTCTTTCTTCAGCAGAACATTAAAAAATGATTATTTATTTATTTATTTGTTTGTTTATTCGTTTATTTTTGCAAGTCAGCAGCTATGTCACTTTGAAAGTAAAAAAAAAATCTTAAATATATACAGGCAAGACAAAGTTAATACCACAGCTTGCTGAGGCTGTGAATTAGAGGTAATAATGTTGTAAATAATGTTCTCTTCATATGACTCTGTATATCATGGAGATCGATTTATTTTGCTTTGCCTGTGTGTGTGTGTGCGTGCGTGCATGTGTGTGTTTTAACTCTTAAAGTACAGGTAACCATTAACTTGTATTAAATGAATCACCAAATCCCACCCTTTCAGCAAAAAAAACTTCTTCAATCTTCTTTAAAATCATACATAATACAGATAATTAGATTTTTAGAACTGGATTTCACTTTTCTGTCCACATAAATATTCATGTTTGTGAGTACAATTAAAAAACGTTTATGTACTAAAAAATCACTGATCAACGGGTCAATATATACATTTACAGTATATAAATATTTTTTATTTATTTGTTGTTTCTATAGATATAATCAACATATATTTAAATCAATAGTCCTATATTTCCCCATTTTTTGTTTTTTTTATTAATATTTGGGATGCTTCATGGGATTGTAGTTCTTTCCTTCATTAAAGCCATGAAGTCTAATTTTAATATATTTCCTTCAAATTAAGGTTTGTAATGCTTTGATTTACCTCATAGCTTGGTTCATGGCTTTAAATGTGCCATGGAATAAAAATCTGGGTATTCCTAGGCATAGCTGAATAATAAGAGTTCAATACATGGAAATGACATATCATGAGCCTCACACACCATTGTTTCCTCTTTCACATGTAAATCCCATGAGTGTAAAATCCTGGTAAAAAAAATAAGTCTATCAGACTCTGAAGATCTTCATGGGATCTTTAATATGCACACTCATTTGACCCGCCACAACATTTCCTTGTGAGATTACAACAGTCTTAATTTTTGTCCTTATTTTTACATTTATTCAAGCTTGTATTACCTACTATGCATGTGGGTCTCTTATTTTAAAAATGAGACTGGCATTATAGAGCTCTCAGGTAATGCAACCAGGCATGGACTGTCTCATCTCATCACAGTTTGTCATCAGAATGCAAAATCTAGATAATAATGGATTATAAATTTGTTCAGTGCCACCTGAAGAGGCATATGGTCTGTTTAAATGTATCTTTTGTTAGTTAAAATACTTTGTGAAATTTGCTGCTTGTGTTTGTAATGAGGGAACTACAGTAACACATGTAAAATGCTGAATATAAGTGTTTGAAAAAATAAATTAACTCATCTATTTATACAGAGGTTGATATTAATTCCTGCGTATGTTTTCATATAGGAGTAGAGCTCATTATTATTCATGGCCTTTCCAAATATGGTCAAAGCTGAGCTTTTCAATCTAGGGGGAATTTCTATGGTTATAAATTAGCATATTAAACAATTTCTTGAGACAGTTTGCACTTATCTACAGGTAAGCCACATACATACTATGTGGATATCAGAGAACAAATGAACGCATTGAACTTGAAGTTTATTCATAAGCTAAATTCGAGTGGAGCATGTGATTATGATTGAACACGGCTGGTCCCACATTGACCAGTCAGATGATACCTAACTCACTATAAATAGCCAGAGTTTCTTTACCTTGAAGAATCCCCCATTCCACCCCTACTCCTCCACATTGCCATTTATAGAGTGGCACGGTGGCCCAGTGGTTAATACTGTTGCCTCAAAGCAAGAACGTCACTGATTCAAATCCTTAGCAAGCCAGCTGTCGTTTCTGTGCAGAGTTTACGTGTTCTCCCTGTGCTTGCGTGGGTTTCTTTCTTTTTGTGGGTTTCTCCCACAGTCCAAAAAACATGTGTCATAAGAGAGCTGATCAATCTAAATTAGCAATATAGTCAAGCTGTTAACCAGCAGTGTATCTCTACATAGCAGTTATAATCTGCCATCAGCATTTAACAAAAGGGGGTGTTCTCGAGACCTACCTGAGCTCAAACTCCCCTCTCGCTCTGCAAATGGGAGGGAGCCCCGAGCTCAAGGATCTTATGAGCATGCCAAACTCACTTTATCATCAATCATCAGCTATGTGTGAACTCCTGAAGACTCTTTCATAACCAAAACAGATTGAAAAAAGACTACCACAGGGGAACACTAATGCACTTATGTTTACTTCCAGGCGACTATAAGTTGAACCTGATTCCCACCCTGATCGGCCCATTTATGGAGGTGACTCTGGTCCCACAAATGGACCTGAGGAACGTCCTCATCCCTATTTTCCATGATATGATGGACTGCGAACAGCGACGGAGCGGCAACTTCAAACAGGTGCTGAAATCACTCTGTCAAACATGCTTGAACGTGTGAGAGCAGCGTGATGTTCGTGTCACAGTAAATGATGTGTGGGCGGTGCTGTAATACGCTGTGCATGAGAGAAAATCAAGCTTGTTTACCAAGATCATGACACTTGGGAAGGGATTTGGGCCATATTTTGAGGTTCTCGCGTAGTATGTCATTTGCTTTAAAGGTGAGACACTAGAGGTAATTTTCCCCGGTGTTATTGAATGAAAACATTCAAAATATGCTTTTAAAGTTTTGTTTGTTGTACTTTATCAATTTGTGCCTGTAGATTATAATTAAAATACATATTTTTTAAGGCTGTTTCCTCAAAAATAAGTTTTTCCTACATCGTACATTTCCAGAATTGATTCTTTTTATTCATATCTGTAGTCTATAGGTATGTCTGTCTACAGGTTTTTAAAGAGGGAAAATCTCATACATAATTTGTTTATTATTAACTCATTATTTTAGTGTAATTCTACAAACAAATTGTGAAAATGTTAAACAAATAAAAATGTTAAGACTTAAAGAGCCCCTATCATGCATTAAAAAAGGTCATATTTTGGTTTTGGGGGTCTCCAACAACATTCGGAAATGCATGCAAGGTCAAAAACCTCTCCATTGTCTTATAATATGTATTTATTTTTACCTAATTATCCCAACAACTCCCATATGATTCGTTCAGCAATTCATTTGTTCCCAAACCCCTCCTTAGCACGATGCAAATCTGCGCTGATTGGTCCGATGATCCAGTCTTTTGTGATTGGTCAACTGCGTTCAGCATGAGACAGAGAGAAATGCCCACCACGGCTTATAAACATTGTTGAAGTAGTCAGAGTGCAGAGTATATGTGTGAGCCCATTGCAGGAGTGCATTAAAGCAATGCAGTTTAACACTAACATATTGCTCTATTCTTAACCATGACACACATTAAGTATTAATCCACACAGCGGCAAAAGATGAACTATTTTGAAACTTGACCGCCGCACGTATGCAAGATCAGCTGACGGTGGCCGTAGCGATGACAAACGGCAGAGGATCACGAGCTCACAAACGCATTTAAACCCGTAAACAAACCGACACGCACCATGTTTTCAATGTGGTTTTAGACGCGATATGAGAATATAAAGAGTTAACCTGAAACAGTACAAGCAGTTACAAGTAACAAAACACAATTAAATACATAATTTGCAAGCTAGAGAAAACAAAGAGACAACCATTTTAAACGCACTTAAGTTACTTCACTTGTGAAATGGAGGAAGAACAGTGCACTGTGTACTGTAAAGTTCCTGTAAAGCTCTGACAAAGTCCCATACTTCAATAGTCTTTTCTGATCCTTCCTTTAACAAACAGAATGCCGCGTTATAAGCATGTAGATTGCTGAAGCAGCCATCAGAAAAATGATGGGAACACAGCACAAGGCTGAGGCTCTAATGCTGAGGTATTTTTGCAAAAATAAACTTTAACCACTGACTCTTCACAGCCTCATGTTTGGGTAACTTTCCCTCACACTTCAGAGCACAGCGTCTTCGCGATATGATTCAACCGGGATCTGCTACAGAGCTTGTCTTCCTCTTTTTCTTTCTACAGTGTTTGTGGGTGGGGCCGGGGGTTTCAATTTTCCCGGGTTTGCGCGCACAGCAAATGGACGGGGCTTGAGTTCCGTATCGACATCACGCAGGCACAGCTAAACACTCGTCACCCCCACGATTCATTTCAACCCCTATGAGTCGACTCTTTTATAGATGAATCACTTTCAGATTTAAGCCTTAGCTGGAGATTTTACTTCACTTAGAGCTGTGTTACACACTGCTTGGAAGGTCATATTCAAAAACCCATCAAAGGGGCGCTTTAAAAAGCATACATTTTATGTTTACATTTATGTTTAAATGTAAAAGCTTAAAATGTAAGAATGAAAAATTATATTTTGTGCATGTGTGATTTTTTTTTTTTTGTTGTTTGTTTGTTTGTAAAGGTGGAGGCCAAGCTAATAGACAAGCTGGATGGTCTTATGTCAGAAGGCAAAGGAGACGAGACTTACAGAGAGCTCTTTAACAACATGTGAGTCTTTATTCTTTACTAAATCAAGCAAAGTGGCAATATCAACAATTAACTAGTTGTGTGGCATCAGTCTATGAATATAACCAGCTTCTAAATGTAAAAAAATATAAAAAAATTTTATACTCACACTTGATAAAAACACTTTAATTGACATTCTCCCTTTGTACATGTCATCAGAGGGAGGAAAGCTCCGCCCATTAAAGACAATCTCTCCCTCATTAGCATAGGACATTAGTCTTGTTTTTAAATCTGCCACTTTGCTGACACACGGGCATTTGTAGCTCCGCCCTCTGTTGAAAAGAGGGCTGGGAACACAATCTCATTTGAATTTAAAGCAACAGTCACCAAAATGGCACAATTTAGATCAAATCAGGCCTGGTTCTCTCTTTGTCCTGACTTGTCCTGGCTCCTTTGAGACACGAGACAGGTGGCGCACACAGGTGATTTTCATCAGTGCTCATGTCTAACCATGCTGAGAATTCCAGGCCGAAAACGGTTTGTAATCATGCTGCGCCATTCCAGGCTCAGTGGAGAAACAACCGTAAGAAGAACCGTTCTTAGAAGAGCGACTATTGACATTGATGACATATAAGACATTGATTAAAACTATGAACAAAGACCCATTGTGACATCTTAATTAATCCCTCTGCTTTACATAAATGTAAATGTTATCTGCAATATGTTATTCTATTTGGACAGATATTTCATTTACGCCACTATAGTTCTAAGTCATGCTGGTATTAAACATTTTTTTAAGGTATTAAAAAGGTAGTAAAAGGTATTAATTTCAACTTAAGACGTTTTGTATATAACCTGAAATAATTCAAGTACATGTTCAGTTCAAATGTTTTCTTATTTTTTTCCACATTAGAATTCCGCTGTTTGGTCCATATCCAAGGTAAGATCATCAATAAGTGGATCAATGTGGATAAAACAAACAGATTTGCTGGGTTTTATTATAGTTTTTTGTCTAGTTGAGTTAAAATATCACTGAATGTGTGTGTGTGTGTGTGTGTGATTTAGTCTCCTGAAGAAGATCGAGAGAGAAACATGGAGAGAAAGTGGAGTTTCTCACATCGCTACAGTCACACGGCTAATGGAGAGATTACTGGATTACAGGTACACACACGCACATATACCTAGACATGCATAAACACACATATACTGTATACACACACACCTATTTATGAATAAACGCGATCACATTAGCACACACTTAAACACACATTCACACACACAAATGCAGATACACGCAAGACACTCATTCAACATTCAAACATGAACACACACACATACACAACTATATGCACACACACATCACACATACATTCACACACACAAATGTAGATGCACACACAAGACACTCATTCTACACTCACAAATAAACACATACACAACTATACTGTATGCACACACACACACACACACACACACACACACACACACACACACACACACAAATGGAGATACACACACATTGACACAGAGAGATGCACATAAAACACACACGCACATACTCAGACATTAACACACACCTTCATTCACAAACCCACACAGACCCAAACTCATTTACACACACACACACACACACACACACACACACACACACACACACACACACACACCCACACACACACACACACACACACACACAAACGCATGCATACACACAGTCACACAAACACAAACATGCACACACAACACACATACTCGCACATGAACACACACATACACGCCTATACATGCATAAACACACACACACAGACAGACCTATACATGCATAAACACTCATGCGCATAAACACACACGCACACACTTGTTCACACACAGACATGCACAAACAACAGACACACCACACATGAACACGTACACACCCACCCACATACACGCATAAACACACAACATACATGTATATACACACATGCACGCACACAGAGACACTCGTTCACACAAACATGGACATGCACACAAAACAAACACACATCTGCATGCATACACACACAAATACATACACAGATCTACACACACACGCATATACACACACAGAGACACAGAAGAACACACATACAGACACATGCTCATTTACATGACACACAGATGCATAAACATGTACACACACACAGAGACACGGACACACACACAGATGCAGATGCACAAACAAATTCACAGCAACACAGACATGCACGCACAACACAAGCACATACCCACACATGAACACACACATACATTGAACTCCTATTAATGCATAAACACACAAAACCACAAACAGATGCACATCTTTAAACACATGGACACACAGAGACACACACACTGACACGGAGAGAGAGAGAGAGAGAGAGAGAGAGAGAGAGAGACTCATTCACAGAAACACAGACATTCTGTGTGTGTAATATTGTTCATCTCTTCACAGGGACTGCATGAAGATCGGAGAGGTTGATGGGAAAACAATGGGATGTACAGTCAACCTTCTGGTTAGTTCTATTACTGAACATGACAACATGGGCTCTATTTTGACGATCCAAGCCCAAAGCCCAAAGTGCAGGACGTGTCAGAATCCACTTTTGCTATTTTAAGGATGGAAAAATACGCTTTGTGCCGTGGCGCATGGTCTAACAGGGTTGAGCTTATTCTCTTAATGAGTTATAGGTGTGTTTTGAGAATAAAGCAGTCAGAGCCTCATCTCCCATTCCCTTTAAGAGCCAGTTGTGTCGCGCCATGACGCATTTGCTATTTACATGGCAGACTTTGTAAGTGGAAAAACTGAACGCTTCACCAGAGAGAAAACAGTTAAACAGAGAATCTACAGCGCGAGAATGAGAGATGAGCCTCCTCATTATTTACTTTCAGTCTCGTGGATAGGGAAACGTGTTGTACGCACAGATATCTATTAGCCTATACATAATTAATTTAGTTTGTTAAGCACAAAGATTTGTTTCAAAACTATTTTTAAGTTCAGTTCTAATTTCCAGCAAATGAATAAATGAACAGTAATAACAAAGTGTGTTCAAAAAACTGAGTTGTATCCAAACACACATGCTGTGCCCCATATGGTCTAAAACAGTGTTTCCCAACCCTGTTCCTGGAGGCACACCAACAGTACATATTTTGGATGTCTCCCTTTTCTGACCCATTAACTTCAGGTGTTGGAGTCTCTTCTGATGTTATGATAAGGTGATACAGGTGTGTTTGATTAGGGAGAGGTTGAAAATGTGTACTGTTGGTGTGCCTTCAGGAACAGGGTTGGGAAACACTGGTCTAAAACCTGACAGGTGGGCAAATCTAAGCTTGTTTTTAATAAAACAAATATAAATATGCACATAATAAATAATACTGCTAATAATAATAACATTATACAAAAGCAAATTGTTATGAATAAACTGAAAAAGCCCCCGAGATGAAGAAGGCATGAAAGTATGGTTTTTATATTTATGTAGGCTAGAAAACAATATGTTTTGTAATATTTTAATCCTTTAATTCTTTTTTAATTGTAAAGGTATTTGCTTATTGCTGTACACCCTGTGTAGCAATGTGTAAGCGAGGCGCACAACTAATGCGCTCTGCTCTGGACTATAGACCTGATTTGAACTGATCTATTGAACAGTCTATTTGAGTCCCTCAAAATAGCAATGCGCCTCAACACGCCTCCTTTTTTAGACCAGAACACCTATGGGCACACATATGAGCGCAAATGCATTTGCTATTTAAACAGCGTGATGCAAAACGTCAAAACGACTCTTGCGCCAAGCTGAAACTAGCAAACAACAATTGCGTCGCGCCTTGCGCCGCATTGCGCCGGGTGTATGATAGGGCCCCATGTGTACTGTTCATTTATTTCCATTTAAACACGCTTATTATTATTGTTGTTGATGATTGAATGTAACTACAAGAAATCTTCTGCTTATGCTGTTTTGTTTCTTTCAGAACTTCTACAAAACTGAGCTGAATAAGGAAGAAATGTACATCCGTTATATTCACAAGCTCTATGAGCTGCACTTGAAGGCACAAAATTACACCGGTAATATTCCCTCCACATAATTGGCTTGATCTGTAGCTAAGTTCATTCTCAATTTTTTAACAATAAATGTATGGTAAAGGTAAATAAATGATGTTAATTCATTGTAACATAATATAACCTTTTAAAATCTGTTTATTGTACATTATTCTTTGACATTTCATCACCTTGGAATTATATCAGAATTATATCCCTCTTCGTTCTAAATGATTTTGAGATATTGAGCTTCAAAGCTTTTTGCATCCCATATACCAAACAATATGTGTGTGACAGTTCTCTTTTATACATGAACATGACATAAATCTTAAATGTACTCTAAATGTAAATGATTAAAATTCTCTTAAATTTGCAAATTGGGGTTTAAAAAAACAGAACCAACGCAGACAGAACCTTCTGATTCTAAAAAGTCAATTTCCGCTTGGAATTATAAGGTTTTATCTGGCAGATCATTAATTGAAACACTACTTTTCAAGAAATATAATCAGGCTGCTTATTAATTTAATTTAAAAATAAAAATCGGTGTAGTAACAATGTGTTGATGTTCGAAAAAGTTACATTTTTACTTTCTATAATAACGCAGATGTTAATTTTATGTAATTGCTATGGTCATATTTATTGAATTAAATGCTTTATATGATTTATTGAATTTTATTTATTGAATTATTTGCCTCATAAATTAAATTAAATTAAATTAAATTAAATTAAATTAAATTAAATTAAATTAAATTAAATTAAATTAAATTAAATTAAATTAAATTAAATTAAATTAAATTTTGAGAAGAAACTATTTTTTGTTTCTCTCCCACTGTAAACGGAGCAGTTTGGCAGAATGACAAAGAAAGCTGATTTTGATTGGTCCTTATTCGTGCATTCGAAATGCTGATTGGCTCACTTTGTAGATAAAAGCTTTTTTGTTTTTTTTAAATAAAAAGTCTTAAAATATAAAAAACTTAATGTAAATAAGTTTAATAAGAATATGTGAATAACTCAATTTTGACAAAAATGTTAGATAGAACCTTATAATTCTAAGGTGACATTACAGAGAATCGCAATTCCGTTACACTTACACCCTTGGTGCTTAACATATAATATTAATACAAAAAGTCGAATTTTAAAAAGAAATAACAACAAATACAATTACACATGTAATATAATCTAAAAATATAAGTAAAAAAAGACTAATTTGTAAACGACACAATTACACTTAATGGCGTATGGATGCAAGGAGTGCAAACCAGAGTTTTGCAGATGCAAAAAAGTATATAGTACAGGATAATGTAAAAATTTCACTTGACATTTAAAATACATAGCAAATAATTTCAGTATATATTTGAGTTGTTTTGTATAGTTTTTATTTGGCAATATACTCAATATTTTGCAATAATTTAGCAATATGTAATATCTGCCCCTAATATTTAAGTTAATACATTTTTTAATAGATTAAAAAAATACTACTACTAATAATAATGATAATAATAATGGGGCAAGAAGGTTACTGGTTCAAGTCCCGGCTGGGTCAGTTGGCATTTCTGTGTGGAGTTTGCATGTTCTCCCCATGTTTGCGTGGGTTTCCTATGGGTTTCACCCACAAGTTCAAAGATATACACTAAAGGTGAATTGAATATACAAAACTGGCTATAGTGTATGTGTGTGAATGAGTGTGTATGGATGTTTCCCAGTACGGGGTTGCAACTGGAAGGACATCCGCTACGTAAAACATATGCTAGATAAGTTGGCGGCTTATTCTGCTGTGGTGACCACAGATTAATAAACTGACTAAGCCTAAGGAAAACAAAGAAATGAATGATACTAATAATGTTAATAATATTTTTTGTGAAATTATAGTCTGACCAAAACTATCATTTAATTATATCATTTTCTACAAAGGATTGACAGTAATATGAATAATAATATTTTTGGTATGTAAATTTTGCAGTGTAGCCTAAGTCTGAGCAAACACGTGACAAGCCATTCCTTGATCAATTATTATGTATTTTTAAATAAGTTGTATGAATTAATAATAAACGTACTCTTATTGTTTTTTTTTATTCATGATCATATATTATTTATTAAAATAGTCTTTTATCATTAAATAGTATATTTAAATTGAAGGTTCATTTTTATTAAATAACATTGCTTCCGTTATGTTATTTTGGGCATCATGGTGGTGCAGTGGGTAGCACGATCGCCTCACGACAAGAAGGTCGATGGTTCAAGCCTTGGCGGGGTCAGTTGGCATTTCTGTGTGGACTTTACATGTTTTCCCTGTGCTCGCGTGGGTTTCCTCCGGGTGCTCCGGTTTCCCCCCATAGTCCAAAGACATGTGGCATAGGTGAATTGTGCATGCTAAATTGTCCGTAATGTATGTGTGTGAATGAGTGTGTATGGAGGTTTCCCAGTGATGGGTTGCAGCTGGAAGGGCATCCACTGCGTAAAAAACATATGCTGGATAAGTTGGCAGTTCATTCCACTGTGGCAACCCCAGATAAATAAAGGGACTAACCCGAAAATGAATGAATAATGTTATTTTCTGAAAAGTAATGCTTTATTTAAATGTTTTTTATATATAATTAATTTATATAATTATATATAAAAAATATATAAAAGTGTGAAAGTATAAAATAGTAAAGTATTATATGTGTGCGTGTGTGTGTGTGTGTTTCAGAGGCATCATACACTCTGCTGCTGTATGATGAGCTGTTGGAGTGGACGGAGCGGCCGCTGCGGGAGTTCCTCTCGTACCCCATGCAGAGCGAATGGCAGAGGAAAGAGTGTCTTCATCTCACCATCATACACAACTTCGACAGAGGCAAAGTGAGTCCAAGTCTCATGGAAAACATCCAGCAGAAAATCAGTCAAAGAAAATCATATTCACTGCTAAAAATCAGCTGAATGAGAGTTTGCTTTTTGTTTTCACATACTGCCATCTAGTGGCTGAAAGGTTGAAATGCGGTTACTCTGCCATTTTGATCAAAATGTAAATGTCAAGATTTTGATTTAAATGTAAATGAATTTTGTTACAGTTATTTCAGATTTAATAATTGATCTGTTTTTATTTCCAGTGTTGGGAGAACTGCATTATTCTATGTCGAGAGCTGGCAAATCAGTATGAAGCCTATTATGACTACAGAAACCTCAGCAAAATGAGGGTGAGTTTATAGACTAAGCAGTTTATTATTTTATTTTATTTTGTACATATTGTGCTATTTAGTAGTGTTTATTTATTTATAGTTTTATTTATTTATGATTATTTGTTACACCTGCTGTAATTTAAACAAACTAAATGAATTCTGTATTGTTTACTATGAACATGCCTAATTTATTTTTAATTCATAAAATATATATATATTTTTTAAATAAATTAGGCATTTAAATCTTTATCATTTTATATAATATTTAATTTTTTTGTAAATTTTATAATATTTATGTTACTTTGTTTACATTTTATTCATAAAATTTTAATTGGATTTATTTATTAAATTTTAATTGTATTTATTGATAGATTTTTTGAGCAATAACACTCTAGTAGCAGTGCGATGTAGCTGTATATCGGCACTGGTGGGAGGCGTGCATTGTTTGACAATATAGACCAATTACCATGTTTGTAAACATTCAGGATGCACGTGTAGTGAGGTGGCAGAAAGACACCAGGAGCGCTAGCATTTACAGCGAGGGAATGACATCCGATGCGGTACAGAGTTTGTTGTTGTCTTAGAAATAGGGATTTATTGATTACACATTATATATATATATATATATATATATATATATATATATATATATATATATATATATATATATATATATATATATATTGCTTTCAGCGTATTATAACAGCTCGTCACCCAGTGATAAGCGCAGTTATTCGGCAAAATTAACGTTAAAGTTACAGGTCCATTCGGATAGCACGCTCCCAATGAATATTGTATAAGACTAAATGACCAAGCATCCAGCCCCAAATATACAATCTCATTGAAGCTCCAAGTATATAAACGTTATACAAGGCCTGGGTAATTAATCACCAACACGCAAAACGACTGCATTTTGACAGACAACTGCACCTGAACAGCAGGGTATGTAAACGTACACATAGAGGGAAAGTTGGTTTTATATTCTCACATTCGGACTTTCTCCTTAATAATATAATTTTATAAAAGTATTATTTGCAAACTCTAAATAGCCAAATCATATTAGCAGCCAATCAAAGTACAACATTGTTCACAATCAAATAAACAGTGTTAATATTGTTTTCAAGTCACACTTGCAGGTTATTTCAGACCGAATATTCAAAGTGCCGTGGTAAGCAATATAGGGAGTGTGTCACAAGTTGTCACTGAATGAATGTGTGAATATAAAACCAAGTTTACCTTAATAACTTACACTTTCACGTTTTATTCTTAGCATTTAGTGTTCGATTTTTTGCTAAAATCATTTCTGCAATCAAAAATGAGTAATGTGTATGATTCAGCATAGCGTGAACTTACCTGAAATGACATGAGAACTACAGAGTCGAGCATTTCTAATTAGGGTGTCACTTCATTCAGCTCCCTTATAGCTAAAGACGTCTGCAGTTAGCCTTAAAGCAGTGTAGTGTATGGTAAAAGTTAAGTTTTCTATTATCGAATTTGGCGTCCTGCCGCACAACACGACATCTTTACTATTGTTTTTTTTGCAACCGGGGACCCGTGTGACGTCATGTGTGACGTAGGTTGGTAATTGGTCTATACATCCACATCGCACTGCTACAAATGTGATATTGCGTTTATACAACGGTTCGCTGGCATAATTGTGTATATAAAAAAAGAAAATCAAACACAAAGTCTCAAACTGTTTTGTACGAGGAACTACTTTTTTTCTGCCATTCATTCACATCTGTAGCTGACAGTCAAAACTAAGAAGAAACCGTTGCCAGTTCACAAAGGTCGCTTTAGAGCTATTTGAATGATCCTTTAGCCTAATGTCTAAAGGGATGACAAAACAGGTGATTTTGCTCACATTTTAAGATTATAAGGCTGAACAGCATGAAATGCCATCAGTCTACAGAGATTTCCCTGTATTTCACTGTTGTAATCAGGATATCACAATAATCAACTCCAAAAAAAACAAAGAAAAGCAAACATTACCAGTTTCTGTGGTATAAATACAGCACTACAAAATAGAGAGATGGACTTAAAATGTCATTTACCTGATTTATAATCATTTGTTCAGCTGCAGTTTGAAACTTGCGCTGAGAAAATGCTGTTTTTCTCCCCTAAGGACTTATTATGCGGTCTCTGTCGCCA
>NC_079459.1:19440079-19447579 GCF_903798145.1 Danio aesculapii | reverse complement strand
GAATAAAAAAAAAACAAAGCAGCCGTTTGCCATCGCGACAGCAATAAGATGCAATGGACGACCGATTGCTTTCACTCCAGAATGGCGGAATCGCTGGTCGCTGCTGTTGCAATGGAACGTTCTATTGAGTGTCACCTCTTGGTGATTCTAAGCTCTTTGGCGTTATTGAGAAGATTTGAATTTTGCAGCTGATGACATGCATTCTGAACATTCTAACTACACTGGTGTGATTGTTTGCATGAAAGAGCTAAAAGACAAATACTTTAAATTGTCCTTTTCTAATTCGTATGTAAAAAAGTGTATTGGGTCATTAGTGACCAGAGCTATGTAGAAATGCAAATTTATTTTTTCCTGTGTAATAATAATATTAATAATAATATTAATAATAATAATGATAATGATAATAATAATAATAATAATAATAATAATAATAATAATAATAATAATAATAATAATAATAATAATAATAATAATAACAATAATAATAATAATAATAATAATAATAATAATAATATATTTTATTTATAATGCGCTTTTCTAAAACCCAAAGCGCTTACAAGAAAGTAAAAACAACACAACACAGTAAAACAATAAGAAAATACAGTAAAAAAAACACATTAAGAATAAAAGATATCACAAATTAAAAACAGTCCTAAAAAGATGAGTTTTAAGTAGCTTTTTAAAACAGTCCAATGAACCCGCATTTCTATTAGTGGGAAGAGCATTCCACAGTTTGGGGGCACGGAAAGAGAACGCCCTACCTCCCATGGTGCTGAGTTTGCAGCGAGGCTGAAACAGCGTAGGACCAGAGGCAGAGCATAGACAGCAACATAACATGTTGCTAACATGTTGTAACATAATGAACTCTTCCAAGTTCCAGAAGATTACAAAATCTGCTTTATTTTATTCCTGTGCAATTGTTATTGAAATATCAGTAGATTTTTTGACTATTGCTGCTTACAGTATAGAGATCCATCTGTGTTCGAAATACAGGTCCAGGTCACTGAAAACCTGAAAATGTAATACTGATTGACAAAATATTAATGCGTTTGATTTTTGGCTGAAAGCAAATAATTGACTAATCTCTTTATGTTCTTTCTCTCAAAGGCATTCTTTGCGAAGGATTATATAGCAAATCATCCAGAGGATGGAGAGAAAATTACTCGTCTTAGAGAACTGATGTTTGAACAGGTACAACTGTTATATATGTGTCAACAACACAATGTTTTTTTGTTTTGTTTAGACAATTGATTTGAAAATATATTCAAATACAATTATAAAAACACAAAGGTAAATACATGAATGTTTATTAATAATAAATGATTTGACAAAATAATAGAAAGTATGCATTTAGACAAATGTTTTTAAAAAGGATTTCTGAGATGAACGATAAAGATGTGTGAGAATTGTACACCTCATGACATTTTTGTGTGATGAAAGGCAAATATTTAATCAATAAAACGTTCAAGTGTTTTTCAAAGGCAACATAAATTGACAGAATATTCATAATTGACACATTGTTGCATGTGTTTTAAACTATTTTCAAAGTAGTTCATCAATATAAATGTTTTAGGTATAATTAGAGTGTTTCTCTGCTTGCAGGCTCATATTCTGGAGTTTGGTTTAGCTGTGCATGAGAAGTTCGTCCCACAGGACATGAAGCCGTTACATAAAAAGCTGGTCGACCAGTTTCATGTAATGCGTTCCAGTTTGGGAATTCAAGTATGTTTACACTTTATTCATACACTTTTAAAGCTGAATTTGATGTTTTTTTTATGGTCGAGGAAAAGTCAAACACTTTCTCCGCTTTGTTTTCTATACATTTAAATGATCATATAAATAGACATTCATGTAAACATTACTTAAAGGAATAGTTCATCCTAAAATAATTAGAGCTGTTAATTTACTCAAACCTCTGGCCATAGGTGACTTTTTCTTTAGTAGAATATTAAAGACTCAGTATTAAAGAATATTAAAAAGTCAATGGCCACTGGCATTTAAAAAAAGCACTACAAAATAATATACTTTGTTACCCTGTATCTTGGATACAATATTTAACCGCAAATTGTATGTTTTTTTTGTGAACTGTCCCTTTAAGAAATAGTGGTGTCAATTTCAACATACAAGCCAATAAACAAATCACTAAAACAGTTAATATTTTGTCGTTTAGCCACAAGAGTTTCCCGCTTATGTTCGAGTGAGTCCGCTTCATTTTGCAAATGGCAGTCCACGCACATGCAGGACCCCCGTCCCCAATGCCATCAGCCCTGAAGGAGGACGAATTGTGGCGAGAAGAAGGTTTGTATCATTTTATCTTTGGCTAAAGTTCTTTATGCTGGGTTCACAACAAATTTGAGCAAGTAGGTATGTAAGGAGCCTGTTTTGACACATTTTAATCTGTTTTTAATCATTTTTTTTTATTTATTTATTTTTTATTTTCTTATACTTTTTGTATTCTTGTTTATGTTAAGCACTTTGAATTGCCACTGTGTATGAAATGTGCTATATAAATAAACTTGCCTTGCCTTGGAAGTATGGTGGCAAGTAACATGCAAAAAAAACATGCAAAAATAGAAAATTTCTAATAAATGAAGAAAACATGTTCATCTGTTTGAAAACTCACATGGAAATGTTCACAACACATAGTTCAACAATATATGTATATATAAAATCACTAACAATCTGAGAAAAACATCATCAATTTGAGAACACACGTGAACACGAATTCTCACAAGACGTGCAAATACAGAAAAGCACTGAAAAATGCAGACCACAACAGAAATGTGTCGGGGGACCCCAGTATGTGACAAACTCAGCTGTTTCCTGTTTTAAGTCCGTGGCATATTAAAAAACAAGAAACTGTATGACCAGGATATTAAAATAAACAACAACAACAAAAAACGCACCTCTCAGATCTTAGAAAACACCACTGACTCAAAACCAGAAGCAGTTGGGTTCGTCACTTTTATTCATGTTTTCTTAATTGCAGTGTGTTTCTGTATTTGCATCGTGAGAATTTGCATTTATGTGTGTTCTCAAATTGATGAAGATGTTTATTTGAAGGTGTCTTCTTAACCTGCAGCGTGTTTGGTCTCACTTTAGGAATACATTTTCGGTTGAGCCGAATACTGCAAATTTGAAACAAACATGTCCCGCATTTTGCACCATTTGTGTCACCCAGTAGAAATCCATCTCTATTTGTGCATTCGCATTAACTTATGTTATCCACTCAACCAAATACTTTAAGGTGCAGTATGTAAGGTTGACCGTCAGTGGTTGAACTAGGTATTGCACACCTGGTTCAAAACACATGCAAGCGCAGGTTACCAGATTGACAAAATCAACAGGAGTGTGCCTGACTAGCGAGCCTAAAGGCTGATTTAAGTTGTATTCTAACTAAAAGCAACAACACGCGATAGAAAGAATATTTTCCGTATTAAAAAGATTTTTTGTCCTAACCAACACCTGAAATGTATATTTTAGAAATGGCTTCTATTTCTTGCAACTGAACAACAGGATAAACTGACAATGACAGCGCTTGATTCAGTGTGAAATGGTAATAATGTGAGTTTGAATGCCATTTTACATGGCATTTATTGTCATAGTACTGAAAGCAGCAGCAGATAGTTCACCTCAGATCTTGAAAACAAAACAAACCGTTTGAAATTGAAATTTAGAATTGTGAGCCAACTCAAAACCAACTCATATCAGTGATTTCAGCATGTACATTTAATAATGTTAAAGGAGGATAATTATGTATTAATTAGATTATAGACCTTACCACATTGTTGGAGTGCAGTGAGTGCACTATTCTGTGTTTCTGAATAGCTGTATTTAAATTTCTGTCGAGTTTTGTTTGGTGCAAACAGCCAAATTGCTGAACACTGCAAATCTCGTCACGAAGCGTGTTTTTAGGACACAGGGTTACTGTAACCTGCTCACCTAATGTTTACGTTCGTAATATTTATATTATTTGCTAATTAATAACCACCTCATGTGGAACTCTGAATCTGCGTCTCGTCTCGGAGGCTGCTACTGTCCACCAGGGGTCGCATTTCAATCGTGGACACACACTCTTAGAGCCTTCCTGACTGAAAGAATGAAATACGCTGTTTTTCACCAAGGCAACTCGGGGAGCTGAAACATAATTGGCTAAACTGGCATTGGGCAGGTTAAATAACCAAAACAAAGACAGACGTTCCGGCACATAACGGATATTTTCAAAGCAAAAATATTATGGTATTTTTATGCTTTAGAATAGTCAAAAACTCACATACAGCACCTTTAAATTCACATTGGTGGCAAGCCAGTATAGAAAAAGCAGTTAATGGGCTTCTATATGCATATGCTTTCTCAACTTGCAAGTGATCTGTAAGGAGTGATGCGATGCTTTGCGCTTGGTGTGAACCCAAAATTAAAGTGCAAGTTCACCCAATAATGAACATTCTGTCATCATTTACTCATCTGTACTTGTTCCAAACCTGTTTGAGTTTCTTTTTTCAGTTGAACACAGAAGAAGATATTTGGAACAACACTTAAAAAATGACTTTTGCTGTTTGTTCATAACTGCTTATTTAAAATAAGTTGAAATAACACAATAGTTAAGCCTGGATTTGTTTGTTTTTGTTTTTTTGGCAACTTAATTGCTTTATGTTCAATCTACTTAAATTTTTAAAAACGTTTACGTTAACTTAATTAATTTGTGTTGGGACAACATGAAGGAATTGTGGAACCCAGTATTTTTTACAGTGAATCTTGAAAAACGGGCAGCCATTGACTTCCGTAGTGTTTTTATTCTTTGTCCTACTATTGAAGTCAGCAGGTGCCAGTTTCCAACATTATTTAAAAAATTTTCTTTTGTGTTCAACTGAAAAAAGAAACTCAAAAAGATTTTCAAACTCTTGAGGGCGACTAAATATTTATTTTTGGGTGAACTAACTCTTTATGTTGAGATAAAGAAGTTTTATATTTCATTTCATGTTGATGCTGTACAAAAAACAAATGTTAGATTTGATTGGCAGCTGTAACACCCACACGTTTGCTAAATTTATCATGTGTTTCACCCGTGTGTTTCAGTCCTCTCAGTTATCCAGCCGTCAACAGATACTCCTCATCCTCACTGTCATCGCAGGCCTCAAACGAAGTGAGCAACATCACAGGCCAGTCTGAGAGCTCGGATGAGGTCTTCAACATGCAAGTGAGACGCTCAAAGAGACTCGCTGTTTTAACTAACTGAAAGTAACACTGCCAGCCAAAAAAAAAAAGAAAGAAATGTATTTATTTATTTATTCAGTTGGTATGAATTGACAGCTGGTGTGTGTAGTACTGTCAGCTGTCGTCAAGTTGAAATATTAAAAAGGATATTTTTTAAGGACAAAAAAGAATGCAGCAGTGAATAAATTATGCCACTGATGAAAAAATCTAATTTTTGGGACTTAAATGATCAATTTGCAGTAATATTTCTATCGTTGCTGCTGTGGAAATATATACAAATTTGTAATATTTAATAAATATATTATAATATTGGCAGTTCATTCCGCTGTGGTGACCTCAGAATAATAAAAAGACTAAGCCGAAAAGAAAATGAATGAATGAATGAAAAATGCCATTGTTTTATTTATTTATTTATTTATTTTATTAATTTTAATAATGAATTAATTATAATATTATGATGTAATTTATAACAACTTGTTTATTGCTTTTTTGAGGTTTTTCAATTAGGAAGATATATATATATATATATATATTTTAATTCTTTTATTTATTTTTTCTATTTTTATTTCTATTATGTTTATTTTTGGTTTACTTTAATATGTATTTATAGGGTCATTTTAAAAACATATTGTTATTTTCCCTAAAAACATTTTATGGAGTATACAAACCATTAAAATTTATTTAGTATATACTGTATTTATTTACAAATATTATGGATTATTAATAAATACGTTCATGTATAAACTGAAAATAGCATTTTTAGTCAAAAGAGTCCAGCTGTAAATAGGAAAAATATGAAAAGAGAGCACTTTTTTGTTTGTGAGATGCTAATGGTCTAATCCGATTCAATAATTTATGCTAAGCTATGCTAAAAGTGCTCCTGCCAGACCTGGAGTTTAGCTGAATAAAAAAAAAAAAAAAAAAATATATATATATATATATATATATATATATATATATATACATACACACACACACAGTTGAAGTCAGAATTATTAGCCCCCCTGAATTTTTAGCACCCCTATTTATTTTTCTCCACAATTTCTGTTTAACGGAGAGATTTTTTTCAACACATTTCTAAACATAATAGTTTTAATATTTCTAATAACTGATTTCTTTTATCTTTGCCATGATGACAGTAAATAATATTTGACTAGATATTTTTCAAGACACTTCTATACAGCTTAAAGTGACATTAAAAGGCTTAACTAGGTTAAAAGCTATCACAAATACTATCATGTTATTTAATGTAAAACTTTGCAGATGGCATTCTGCGGTGTGGCAGGATTTTGAAAGTTGGCTCTTGGCTAACTAAAATCTAGCGGAATTATGTGGCAATTTAGCTTGATTTTGCATTAAATTCAATAAATATAATATCACAAAATAAATCCTGGAAGGTCTGAATAACAGTGTGTATACTTGTTCAAAAAGTTTTTTCAAATATAAATATTCTTTATAGAAAATCTTTCATTTGTTTATGGATTTTTTTCTTTACTTTTATTCTATATATTCTGCTACAGTTATTTTAGTTGCACTTTAAAAAGTAATGGCATTTTTTCCATAAGAACATATTTTCATGGTGCATACAAACCTTTTAAATTTATTTAGTATCTTTTTTACAAATATTATGGATTATTAATAAATACGGTCAAGTCTTATCATCACATGTATTCAAGTCGCTTTATTAAGTTAATTTTTTACTTTTTAGTTCTTCATTTATTTATATATATATATATATATATAAACTTGTATACATATACACACACATATATACAATTTAACTATGAAAGAGTCAAGCTGTAAATAAGAAAATTGTGAAAAGAGAGCACTTTTTTGTGTGCGAGATGCTAATGGTCTAATCCGATTCAATAATTTATGCTAAGCTAAGCTAAAAGTGCTCCCGCCAGACCTGTAGTTTGGCTGAATGGATTAAAAATATACAGTTGAAGTCAGAATCATTAGCCCCCTGTTTGTTTATTTTTTCCTGAATTTTTGTTTAATGGAGATAAGATTTGTTCTACACATTTCTTAACAATAGTTTTAATAACTCATTTCTAATTGCCATGATGACAGTAAATAATATTTTACTAGATATTTTTCAAGACACTTCTAATGTATACAGCTTAAAGTGACATTTAAAGGCTTAACTAGATTAACTCGGCAGGTTAGTGTAATTAGGCAAGTTATTGTATAACGATAGTTTGTTCTGTAGACAGTCAAAAAAAATAGCTTAAAGGGGCTAATAAATTTGACCTCAAAATGTTTTTTTTTTAAATTAAAAAACGC
>NC_079459.1:19310079-19435079 GCF_903798145.1 Danio aesculapii | reverse complement strand
GCCCGCTCCGGCAGCTACAGCAGTGGCATCTCATCCCTCAGCCGATGCAGTGTCTCTGAAACATGCGGCATTGACCTGCCACCACCCGACCCTCCTCTACCACCCGCCGTGCCCACAGACATGCCTATTCGCAGGGGCAGCAAGACTCCTCCACCCTACAGCGTCTATGAGCGGAACAACCCTCGGCGGGCGACGCCACTGCCTCACAGTCTGTCAGTGCCACCCAGTACCGAAAACCCCAGCCTGAGTGCCAAACCCCAGCTGAACCGCACACAGAGGATTAATTCTGAGCCTCGGCACCGGCCCACACCCAGAAAGGTTTCACAGCTGTAGTGCGGCAGTGGTAACTAAAGGGACTATTTTTTTGCAATTGTCGACTGTAAAATTACTGTAGGTTATGTATCATAATTGCGAATGTTTTCAGATGCAGGGAGGCAGATTTATTTGGAGGGCTGAGAGTTGTGGATTAATAGGTAAATCTTTCGAAGTTTAGAAATAAGAGTGTTAATAGATAAATCATGAAATGTCATATAATGATTAATTATTCATTAATTCATTCATTCATTCATTTTCCTTCGGCTTAGTCCCTTATTTATCAGGGGTCACCACAGTGAAATGAACCGCCAATTAATGAATTATTATTAAATTGCACTAAACTGAGTACTATTATGCTGCAAAATATATAGTAAAATATTATGTACTGTCATCATGGAAAAAGACTAAATAAATTAGTTATTAAAATCTATTGGGCCCTATCATACACCCGGCGCAATAAGCAAGACGTGTTCGGCGCAATTTGTTACTATTTTCAGACCAGCGCAACCTTAATTTTCACGCTTTGCACCACGTTGTTTAAATAGTAAATCCATTTGCGCTACTTTGTGAACTTTGTAGTTTTTCCGTTCTATAAAGGAGGCGTGTTAAGGCGCATTGTTGGCACATTGCTATTTTGAGAAACTGAAATATACCGCACCGTTGACCAACTAAAAGCTTGTCTAAAGTTAATAGTTCTGTGCCTATGCAGGTTCAAACGCTTACACATTGCTTAATACACACAGGATGTGCAGCAATACACAGATATGTTTACATATGGAAAAAAAAAGGATTAAAATGTTCCAAAAATTATTATTTACTACATAAATATAAAAACTACTACCTCCATGCCTTCATGTTGGGGTGCTTTTTTTCAGGTTATTCATGACAATATGCATTTGTATAATGTTGTTATTATTAGCAGTATTATTTATTATATGCATATTTATATTTGTTTTAATAAAAACTAGTTTAGATTTGTCCACCTGTCGGATTTTGGAGACATTTGCATCACCATATGGGCATAAGAATAGGACGTGTATTTGGAAAGTACTCTTTCACACTTCATTATTATTGTTCATTTATTAGTTTGCAGGAAATTAGAACTGAATTTAGAAATAGTTTTGAAACAAATCTTATGTTAACAAACTAAATTAAAAATGTAGGCTAATGAATATCTTCAGCTGAGTGCGTACAACACCGTTTTCTTATCAACAAAAGTAAAGGAGTAAAGTAGAGTAAAGATAAAGTAAAGAGGTAGAATGGAGGAGGTTCGTTCTTTATCCTCATTCTGCAGATGGTCTGTTTAACTGTTTTCTCGCTAATGAAGCATTCAGTTTTTAAACTAACAAAGTCCACCATGTAAATAGCAAATGCGCTATGGTGTGAGGCAACTGACTCTTAAAGAAAATGGGAGATGAGACTCTGATTGGTTTAATGCACTTCATGTTCAAAACACACCAATAACTCATTAAGAAAATAAGCACAACCCTGTTAGACCATGCGCCGTGGCACAAAGCGTATTTTTCCATCCTTAAAATAGAAAAAGTGGATTCGGAAATGCACTTAATGCTTTTGCGCCATGCGACTTAGACTTTTGCGCCTAGATTGTTAAAATACAGCTCTTTATGTTTAAAACGTGTTGAAAATATCTTCTATCTGATCAAAATTTCACAGCAAGGCAAATCATTTTATAGGAGAATTAAACTAAATTGGCAATAGTGTATGTGTCCGAATGAGTGTTTGTTGATGTTTCCCAGTGCTGGGTTGCAGCTGGAAGGGTATCTGCTGTGTAAAACATGATGGATTAGTTGGCGGTTCATTCCACTGTGGCTACCCCTGATGAATAAAGGGACTACGCCGAAGGAAAATTAATGAATGAATGTATTTTATCAAAAAAGTGAATAATTATTCATTAGTTTTAATTAGATATCATGCTTTATAATCACAATAATAATATTTGTGATTTAAATACTATTTAAATTGAATTTAATTTAAAATTGTATTTATCCATAAATAATTATAGTATCAATAAATATCAATTAGACAATCATTTCATGATTTATTTTTAACCTTTTTCACCGAAAGATTTATCTGTCAATAAATCTCTCTCAGCCCATAGATTTAGATTTTTAATTCAGCTGTTTGTATACTAAAAATGGAAATGAGAGTACAAGGGAATGCACCCGTGATGAATGTTTTCCATTTTCCGTTTCTTAACTAGATCATCTTGATTTCATTTACAGCTGCGTATTTTGCTGGTTTAGTGACTTACTTTTGTGGATCTGCCCTTTAGACGACATCTAATGCGCAGCTCAAATGCTCTTCGCGGAGTCCTTCTGATATGCAGTTACAGCTGGAAATGAAAATGTACAAGAGAAGCCATGAAGAGATTATGTCCGCTTTGAAATGGCATGTAATTTACAGCAGAATCTGAAGATCTGGCAGGTCCATATCCCATTTAGAGCACTCTGAAACATATTGCTAGCAAGGTATTTTTGATAGAAGCACACAAAAACAAACAAAAAAAAACATCAGTGTTGTACAGCTTTTCTTTCCACATTACGGCAGTTTTTCTTTTTGGTTTGAACACAAACGGAGACGTGTGCAGCTAGACCTGCGACCTGTTTTGAACCGCTTTGTACTTTCTGGAATGGCTAAAAGGTGCTACATTCTGTATTTCTTAGTGTTTGTTTTCTTTTTTCTAACGTAGCCTCGTATCTACCGAAACTGCCTGACCGTTTAAATGTGCCATGTGATGAAATTGTGTGGTCTCCGAGTTTTGTGCCAAAGATGCAAACAGTATTAACTTCTTTGTCAGTGAGAGTAGTTAGGAAAGCTTAACTGAAGTTAGCGTGATCGCTAGTGCTCAACAATGTGCTTCTTAAAACCGTGTGCAGAGGCGTAGATCAGAACTGCATGGGGCATGAGCAGTACAAAGCAATATAACCATAGTAGTTTGCAGAGAGTGATAGAAACAAACATCATCTAGTTCTGAGATGAATTTTTTTTTCTCCCACTGCAAGCCTGATGGCAAATCGGGTTGTGCCGCCGCAAGTCACTTCCCAACAATATTGGCTAGATCAAATCTGTTTTGCTTTCTCCTTTAAATGTTAAATCTGAAAGAAGTTTTTGCGCTGAGCTCCGAGATTCAATTTGGGCTCTTATTTGGAGTCGGGGTCAAAGAAGATAAACACACAGCTTAGGGAATGCTGTTTAGGTGGAATTGGTTTTCTTTTATATTGTTTTAGCTTTTGTGTCATTTCAGTATTATATTTCTTCCTTTGAAAAATTATTGTCACTTCTCATTTTCATTTGAAAAACATGTCATTTTATTATATTACAGAAATACACAGTGTTTAACAAAATGGCTGATTTTAGACATTTACAAAGTTTGTTAAATGTATTACCTAACAGAAATACTGTATGTGATTTTAAATGAATTTGTATAATCTTACACTGTAAAAAAGCAGTTAGTTACTTCAAAAAAGTGAGTAAACCTGTTGACGTTACTTAAAATAGTAAGTATATCCATTGACTTTCTTTAAATAGTAAGTATATCCATTGACTTTCTTTAAATAGTGAGTAAATCCATTGTCTTTACTTTAAATGTTGAGTAAACCTGTTGAGTTTACTTTAAATGGTGAGTAAATCCCTTCTAACTTGGAACTGTTAAGTTGACCTAACTTAATTTGTATAATTATGCACATAATTTATTTAGTTAATAATTAAAAGGGGACCTTTATGCCCCCTTTTTAGAAGAGTAAAATAAGACATCCCTAGAGTGTGAATGTTAAGTTTCAGCCTAAAATACCCCACAAATAATGTTTTATAGCTCTTTGAAACTGCCTCGTTTATGCTTTGATCCAAATTGTGTCGATTTGGCGACTGTCACTTTAAATTCAAATGAGATTGTGCTCTTTTTAAAAGAGGGTGGAGCTACAAATGCCTGTGTGTCAGCATAGGGGCATGCTCAAAAATAAGATTTACGTCTTGTGCCAATAAGGGGGAGATCATCACTAATGGGCGGGGCTTCCCCACTGATGACGCGTACAAAGAGAGAATGTCAATCAAAGTGTTGCTGCAGACTGATTTTATCAAGTGCGATTATAAAAAAATCGAATTAATTAGTAGCTGGTTATATTCTCACACTGTTGCCACGCAACTGTGTTTAAACCCCTCATGTAAGTGATTTTTGTCTAATAGGTCCCCTTTAAGGCAATGGGTTTACTCACTTTTTAAGCAACTCCCTTTTTTTAAGTGAAGCAAACTTATTGCTTTTTACAGTGTACCAAAATGTATGAGCTAACCTATATTCAGAACAACCTCTTATTACAACCTTTACTGGTACATAAGCGGCTTGAATGAAATAATAAAATGTTTATAGACCGCATATGAATTTGTATGTTAGCCACCAATTATTTAAAAAATAGTTTTAGACATTTACAACATCCAATCATTGGGGGGGGGTCATTTTTGGTACAAAGAACAACATACAAGCTTTAAAAATGTTATTTTAAAGAAAATACTGATCCAGGCCAATGGAAAAACAACTATTTTACAAGGTGGTGATTTCTTATGGACTTGCTAAAGTAAAATGAAGGTCAGTCATCACTGGCGGCTAAACAGATTGTACAAAAAACTACTCAAATTAACTATCAATCAAAAGCGAGTTGAGTTTAATTATTTGAACTTGCACTGAAGACATGATTGAGTCGAATTTAACGTGTTTTCTGCAAATACCTTACGCGTTCTGCATCATTCGTGCCGTCTGCTGGAAATTCATCTAAACTATGTCCCTACATTTGCATTGACTTTGATTGCATTCTATAATGAGAATATTTTATCTTGCTTTTCGTGTGAACCCAGCATTTCTATCAATGGCACATAAGCAGATTGTTGAATTTCTGCCACTCTAAGCAAATGACACAGTGAATGACATGATGCATTTGCGTAAGGTGCTGAATTTGCCTCAATCACATCTTTCATGGAAGTAAAAAAATGAACTCTAGGTGAAAATTCACACAAGGTGAAAAACATTGAGCAATTAAACTATACTGACGTGATGCTCGATCTTGTTGCATTTGGTGTAAACCTAGCCAAAGTAAACAATACAAGAATAAAACAATACAAATGAGATTGCACAAAATCATTCAAATTATCCATCAGTTTTGAACAACTGACTTCAGACATTAAAGTTTCATTTTATAGAAAAAATCAACCTAATCTCACAGGAAACAATACTATTTAGCAAAATGGGGATTTTGTATGAATTCACCCTATATGAATGTTACGAAAAATTAGATTGTATGAACACGCAGGATTATAGCAATTATTTACTGATTCAAAAATTCTTAAGCTCAAAGAAAATATCAACCATTTCCATGGAAAGACATAACTACTTTACAAAAATCATATTTCGCATGTGTTCATTCAATGCAAATCTTACAAAACGTACAGATTTTTTAAATAAGACCTCTTAATATAGCCATCACTGATATGTGCTGTAACAAGACTTTATAAAAACGTACAAATAAAATGATATTAATTAGCCACCAATTCCAAATACCTGGTTTTAGACATTTAAGAAGTGAAATTTCAACATAAATAACAAGGCAATGTAATCTTACAGGAAAACTGAACTGTTTTACAAGATTTCTTTGAACTTGTCCAATGCCAATTTGATCAATCTGATCTTAGGGGCAAATGACTTTTTTTTACAAGATGGAAATTTCATATAAATAAGTCCAAACCGAGGTTTTTCAAAATATATTATTTTTATTATATACACTACCTGACAATAGTCTTGTCATCTATCCAAGTTTTAGGAACAACAAATAATAACTTGACTTCTAGTTGATCATTTGGTATCAGAAGTGGCTTATATGAAAGGCAAAGGCCTCTAGATTACTCTTATTTTACCAAAATAAAATAAGATGCCTTGATTTTTAATTATTTAATTAAGACGGTATGGTCTTTGCTTAGACAAAAGTCTTGTCACTTAACAGAAATAATGTACAGTATAGAATATGAAGTCATGGTGCAGTGAAAAAAGAATAAATATTGTGTATGACTCCCATAAGCATGAAGGACTGCATCCATACATCTCTGCAATGACTCTGATAACTTATTATTAAAGTCATCTGGAATGGAAAAGAAAGCATTCTTGCAGGACTCCCAGAGTTCATCAAGATTCTTTGGATTCATCTTTAATGCCTCCTCCTCCATTTTACCCCAGACATGCTTAATAATGTTCAAATCTGGTGACTAGGCTGGCCAGTCCTGGAGCACCTTGACCTTCTTTACTTTCAGGAACTATGATGTGGAGGCTGAAGTATGAGAAGGAGCGCTATCCTGCTGAAGAATTTTCCCTCTCCTGTGGTTTGTAATGTAATGGGCAGCACAAATGTATTGATACCTCAGGCTGTTGATGTTGCCATCCATTTTGCAGATCTCTCGCACACCCCCATACTGAATGTAACCCCAAACCATGACTTTCCCTTCACCAAACTTGACTGATTTCTATGAGAATCTTGGGTCCATGCGGGTTCCAATAAGTCTTCTGCAGTATTTGTGATGATTGGGATGCAATTCATCAGAAAAATCCAGTTTTCCAAATGATCAACTAGTCAAGTTACTATTTGTTGCTCTTACAACTGGGATCGATGACAAGACTTTTGTCAGGTAGTGTATTAAGCATGAAGTTCTACTTGTAAATATAACCATCAATGACATTTAAGCAGATTGTATACCGAAACATATGTTTAAAATCAAATTTATACGAATGCGCCAAAAGTGTTAACAAGTGTTGCACCATACTACCTTCCCACGAAAAAAAAACTTACCACGTTTTGACCTACAATTGAATAAAAATAAATATAAAAAACAGCTTTTTCACTGCCAGCTTGATCGCTTACACTGGTTTTATTAAATATTGGATGATGAAAATTTGACAGACTTGATTCTTAACTGAAAAACAAAAGCAGCCTTTGTGAATATTGGCTGTCAGTTTACATGATTATAAAAATGTCAAAAATACCCCCTTGTGATTTTATTATATCATCACATTTTGTAGTTGAATAAAAATGTATTTTTTTGGCAAACTAAAAAGTTAAAGAGTGAAGAATCAAACCTAACACTGGATTAACTGCAAAGCACGTACAGATGGGCACCGTATACAATTCCTTTGTAAGATATTTTATTAACAGCTTTGCAGCTATGCTCTCATACTCATATTCCGAGAGATGCTCATTTTTAGGCAATCATGTTTTGTAATTTGGATAGATTGCCGATGCTCAAGACTTCAACTCTAGCCACGCTTGCATTTCTCCTCTCCTGTTCTTTCCTTTCACCTTCCTTTTTATGGATTATACTCTTTCTGTTCAATTTTTTGAACTTGTAAAGTTGTACTTTATATCATACGATGGGATGAAAGTATTCCATATAGCCTGTGTTACAGATTTTGTACAAAAGGTGTTTATATAAAAATGTAACCAGTTCATAGCTTTGAATGTTGCAACTAAAGTTTTTATTTGTAAATGTTGAATATTAACCATCAGACAAATAAAGATTGATTGATGTAAAATGTGACCTTTTATGTAATTAATCTTTTTTGGATGGATCCAACTGGATGGGGTAGTTAATCAATAAAAAAAATAGCTGTTAATTTACTCAGCATCAGGCCATGATGCAAAGTAGGCTCAATTTACAGCTCTCCTAGAGTTAAACAGTTGAGTTTTACCTTTTTTTTCAATTCAGGCAATCTCCAAGTCTGGCGGTAGCGCTTTTAGCTTAGCTTAGCATAAATCATTGAATCGAATTAGATCATTAGCATCTCACTCAAAAATGAACAAAAAGTGATGTTAATGGTCACGTCGACAGTTACCTATCGCTGGGCACTATTTTCAGGTGCTGCGTAATATCATCGTGCCAGCTACAAACATGGTATGTCAGCAAAGTTTGTGTATTATTACACCAGAAGGAGGTTATAGTAGCCATGTCGACCTACAAATTAGCAGCATTTTATTTTCCATCAGTCTTCACAAACATTAAAACTACAGAAATGTTCTAAAGAGAAAAATTATGGAAACAATTTGGTCATTTTTGAGCGAAATGCTAATGGTCTAATCCGATTCAATGATTTATGCTAAGCTAAGCTAAAAGTGCTCCCACTAAACTTTGCTAAAGTTAGACTTAAAGGATTCAAAAATGGTAAAACTCAACTGTTTAACTTTAGAGTGGCTGTAAAATTAGCCTATTTTAATAAACTGTGTCTTTCTATAACAGCTACTGACACATTGAGAGTAAAAAATGCATACATTCAAAAACAAAATTCATTCTTATGATTCCTGTCATTCTGTGGAAGAAATGAACCCTATGTATATTTAATAAAAATTATGTTAATAAATAATGTTGATTGTTTTGTATCATAATACCTCAATGTATCGTCAGGAGCCAAAGGTATTAAATTTGTTTCCTGCATGTGGTTTTTTCAGTGCTGCTAGCTGATGTCTCCTTCTGACTGAAGTCTCATATGTCATTTTGGCTAACAAAAAACTGAAAAAACAGTCTCCTACATCTTGGATGGCCTGGGGGGATAAAATTAACAGCAAATTCTCGAAAAACGCACCATTACTAATTAATGACTATAGTTATTAGTAATATTTATTAGTATTATTTAACTATTATTCAATATTACTAAGGTTACTAATATTCAGTAAACTTTGTAGGACCAAAAAGTTGCCTAAAAAATACACACACACAAAAAAACCCCCAATAATTTTCTGTTTATTTGACAATGTTTATTGTTTGGTTAATTGTTCTTATTGGTTAAGTTACTTAAAAAATAATTACTAATTATTAATTGAAACTATTCAAGTATCTAAATTACGCATTTGGTGTTAATTAGAAGTCTTTAGAAAAGTAATTTAATTATTTAATAAGTCATTTATTAAAGACTTTATTTATTAGTTTAATAAAGATTTATTAAATTATTTATTAAGACTCAACACTTCTTAATTCCTTACTCAGTTAATTGTTTCTTAAGCATGCACAATTGTTGGACAAATATAATTTTCATTATTCGATGGAAAAATATTGTTGTAAATAAATAAAGTCTTTTCAACAATCTATAATTATGGGAATAATCGGTGTAATTAGCCACAAATTAGCTACTTTATAATTTATTTTATTTTATTTATTTATTTATTTATTTATTTATTTATTTTTTTTTTTTGGGTGGGGGTAGAGAGTATATACAGGAAAGTGTGGGGAGCAGAGAGAGGGGAAGGACAGCATAGGACCTTGAGGCAGGAATCAAACTTAGGTTGCTGTGAACACCAGAGTGCCATGAATCGACTTTTCTGCTGAAAAGATAAAGGGGTTACTTTTTAATTTTAATTTTTTTTAATTTTAGGTATTTTGTAGAAAGCTGAAAATATGTAACCATTTACTTTCATAGTATTTGTTTTTTTTTCCGCTATAGACTATTTCAATATGGCAATATCGTTGTTCCATGGCATGAACAGTTTCTGCTTGTCGTTAAACTATTTCAGAACAGTAACAAGATGTGATTCAGTCATAGCTAATGTTAACCCAGCTGTTATTAAAAAAATATCAACATGTAGAGCTCTCTGTATTATTAGAAGCTATGGAAAATAAAAATCTAAAACAGGATACACAGGACCATTGCTATTTGTTTACATTCCTCAAAATGGTCTATGGAAGTCGATGGTTACAGTATAGGTTTTCAGCTTTTTTCAAAATATCTTCTTTTTGTGTTGAACAGAAGGTAAATAAAGGTTTGGAAACACTTGACGGAGACTAAATATTGCGTGAATGTTCATTGTTGGGTGAACTATCCTTTTAAGAAACGACTGAATTTAGTCATAAATAAGTTCAAATTCAGAGTGTTTTGTTATTCAGATATTTTGTATAAAATATATTCGATAATGTATAATAATGTATACTCGATTTTTCAATTCATGTACTCTTGTGGAGCGCAGAACAGCGGATGAATGACTCAAACTGACGGGCTTTAGGACCCGGGAAACAACGAGCGTCAGCGTGGTGTCTTACTGAACGGAGGGACGCACAGCACGTACATAAGACATTAGGTGAGTGTTTTGACACGCGACTCAAATCTTTCATACTCGGCAATAAATTCTTACCTGTGCTGAAGGGTTTGTTCTTAAGTTTTGTGTATGTATTACAATTGTATCCATGCATCACAGGGTTTGTCACTCGCCCACTGTTTGCCCTTTATAGTAGAAGCAGCAGCAGCGTGTCCTGTCAGTCCAGCGTGGTCTCTTTACACTTAACTACAGGTGCATTTACGCTTGTAGTGTGAATAATTGACTCCGTTTTGAACTAATTGACAAAAAAAAAAAAAGAGTTGTGAGAAGAGGTTGACGACATGTTGAACATTTTAATAATGTTGTAATATTGTAGTTTGTACAGTCGACCTGATTTCTGAGGTCAAAACTCATTTTGTCAAACTCTAATTTGTATACAGTAGGTGAATAACTGACCTACTACAAATGTGTAGTACTACGAACTATACTGTATCCCACAATGCAGCGCACACTTTACCATACAGAATCAGAAAATAAATATTTTATAGAGTCTTTAACATAAAGGTTAGTTGTTTGGTTGACATTGATGGTTTGAAGAACCTTAAGATCTTCATAGTGAAAAAAAAAGTATTTTAGATTATTAAAACGATCCTCACACTAATGAAATGGTTATTTTCTGAACCTTTAACCAAATGTCTCTTTGGGTAATCAAAAATTGTTCTTCTACGGTGGCACTGAAAACCGTTTAAAAAAACTTCAGAAAATTTGTAAAAGGAAAAGTATTGTTGTTTTGGAAATGCACTCATTTTACAAGCCCTGACTTTTAAAATTTTTAAAATTCATTCTTTTTATCTGGGTCTGGAAGGAGCACTATTAGCTTAGCATAGCATAAATCATTGAATCAGATTTGACAATTAGCATCTCGTTCAATATATATATATATATATATATATATATATATATATATATATATATATATATATATATATATATATATATATATATATATATATACATATATATACATATATATAGTTGAAGTAAGAATTATTAACCCCGCTTTTGATGCTCCCTTTTTTCTTTTTTAAATATTTCCCAAATTATGTTTAACAGAGCAAGGAAATTTTTCACAGTTTGTCTGATAATATTTTTTCTTCTGGAGAAAGTCTTACTTGTGTTATTTAATCTAGAATAAAAGCAGCTTTTAATAAAAATAAAAAAACATTTTAAGGTCAAAATTATTAGCCTCTTTAAGCTGTAAATATTTTTCGATAGTCTACAGAACAAACCATCATTATACAATAACTTGCCTAATTACCCTAACCTGCCTAGTTAACCTAGTTAAGTCTTTAAATGTCACTTTAAGCTGTATAAAAGTGTCTTGAAAAATATCTAGTAATGTACTGTCACCACGGCAAAGATAAAAATAAATCAGCTATTAGAAATGAGTTATTAAAACTATCATGTTTATAAATGTGTTTAAAAAAATCTCGCCATTTTCCAAGTAAAGCTGGACTCTTGTAGTTACACTGTGTACTAAGACTGACATTAAATGAAAAGTTGCTGTTATAGGTTAATATGGCTAGGCGTAATAATCAAAGGATTGTGTTGCGCTATTTTCAGTGCCTGAAAAATAGTCCCCAGGTAATGGTAGGTAACAGCTCTGCATAATTTCATTGTGCCTGCTGCAGCCATGGTATGCAGTAAAGTTTAACAATTTTGTGAATTTGAACAAAATAAATCTTCACATACAGTACTAAATAGCAAAGTATGTTATTTCAACTTGTAAGTATTCATTTCTGAGTTCATTTGATCGTCTTGTCTTCTATGTAGAAAACATATTTTAATATCGACTAGCCATTGAGTATTTACTGAGGTCAGGAAAATGATAAGCGTCTTTAGCTTTTTTGCCATATAGATACCATATAATGAAGCTGCTGACACAAAAAGAGGTCGTTCTCCCATATGAGAGCTGGAATTAGTTTCTAGGTTAATTAATCAACAAAGCTGCTCTGTGAAGGTGCCCTGATGAAGAAGATTATTTAGCATGTTTAACATCACTGTACATTGGCATACCAGTATGAAATGATTGTTTCACATTTATTCACAACTTGGTTTAATTGGTTTAATCATTTTAATAATGTTTTGCAAATAAAATAATATGCAAATAAATGAAAAATTGTGGATTTAAATGAATGTGTTATATGAAAATATTTATTTGCATTATACAATTTTTATGTTTATAAATGTGGCTCAGTGGTTAGCACTGTTGCCTCACAGCAAGAAGGTTGGTGGATTGAGTCTTAGCTGGGCCAGTTGGCATTTCTGTGTGAAGTTTGCATGTTCTCCCAGAATTCGTGTGGGTTTCCTCTCAGTGCTCCAGTTTTCCCCACAGTCCAAAGACACGTGCTATAGGTTGCAGCTGGAAGGGCATTCACTGTGTGAAACATATGCTGGTGAAAAATAGTTGATGGTTCATTCTACTGTGGCGACCCCTGATAAATAAGGGACTAAGCTGAAGGAAAATGAATGAATGTTTATAAATAGTATAGCAATTTTAGTAACTGTATTTTTCTAAAGAATAATTTGACAATAAATGCATTCATTTAATAGATATTAAATATAATAACAAATTTATATGTAAAATCTTTAAATAATATTAATATTAATTCATTAAATCACTCTTAAGTCATTTTTATCAGACAAAGCCAGCCTATTAATATTTTGACATTTCAGACTGTGTGTGTGCGTGCATGTGTGCCTGTGTTTGTGTGTGAATGCACACTTTACAGTACTTATGCAAAGCCATTTAAGGTCATCCATTTAAAACTGAAGTGTGTGCAAACTTTTACATGCATGCATAATAGTAATAATAATTGTAGCGAATTAGCTCAAAGTAAATTGAAGATCCATTTAAACGGGGCTTCAAAAGAATCGACTCTTTAAATCCGAACAAACAAATCGTCCAGCGATCATTCGAACGGACTGTTGACTTCAACTACGGCTATTGCTGTCTAAAATAAAAAAACCATTTATTTTAAGTAGGGTAGCAGAATGCATGTTTAAGGCTTTAGATCAGGGGTGTCCAAACTATGGCCCGCGGGCCATCTGCTGCCCGCAATCAGTTTTGTGGCGGCCCGCGAGGCTTTTTATATATATCAATAGAATCCAAGAAAAGAGACAAAGAGAGAATGATGAGTAGGGCGAGATGTCATTCCTACCGGTAAATGTGTGCTTCATGTCTAATGCGAAAGTGAAAGCATGCAGCAATATTACCGAGAGCTGTTTATCTGTAAGGAAAATTGACCGAAAATTGACCATCTGATAATTTTCCATATTTTAATCTTATAATATGTTGTATTAGGCACTAATTCCTGCACTGACAGCTTGAAAGAAAGATCAACATTGATCTGCTTCATGATCTGATGCAGTCTCGGTCTCTCCATAATTTGACCCCATAATGCAGAATTCTAGCCAACGTTTCTTTAATAGATTGATTAATGCAGTAGATAGATTTTTACAAAACCTGACAACTGAAACGAGGCTCTGTGTGTAAAAGTATGACCTCTCTGATTTATACTTGGTGACAATGTCTATGGGTGTCAAAATTAAAGTGCACATTTTCACTTATAAAATATTCTATACACAACTGGTCGAAAGTTTGGAGTCAGTATGATTGTTAAATATGTTAAAATAAGCTTCTCCTGCTCTCCAAGGCTGCATTTATTTCATCATAAATACAGCAAAATTGTGAAATGTTGCACTATAAAATAACTGATCAAAAGTAGTTTATCATTTAATTTAATCATTTTTAAAGATGAGTTTTCAGCTTTATTACTCCAGTTTTCAGAGTCACATCCTTCAGAAATCACTAATATTAATTATTATTGTTGTTATTATTAATAGTATTGTTATTAATGGTAATAGTAATAAAAGCAATATTGTCTGGAATAATAATCTTTGTTGAAACTACATACAATAAGAAAGCAGTTATTTAAAATTTTAATAAATATTTAACAATTTAACATTTTTCTACACTTAATCTACATTTAATAAATGTAGCCTTTATGAACTGAATAATTTTTCTTAAAAAAAACATGAAAAAATTAATAAAACTGACATCAAACTCTTGACCGGTACCGTGTATATATATATATATATATATATATATATATATATATATATTTACATTTGAGATTTTAAAAATGTAAGTCTTTCTAGAAACACAGTTGGACGACGAATTAAAATAATTCCATAACACACACACACAAACACACACACACACGCACACACACACACACACACACACACACACACACAATATATATATATATATATATATATATATATATATATATATATATATATATATATATATATATATATATATATATATATGTATGTATATATGTATATATGTATGTATGTATATATATATATGTGTGTGTGTGTGTGCGTGTCTGTGTGATGTATGTAAAATTTGGCCCGGTACAACGGTTTTTTGCATGTGGCCCTCGGCCCAAAAAGTTTGGACACCCCTGATCTAGCTATTGGTATCGGCGAATCCAATATCGGTGGACCTTTACCTATAAAACAACTTTAGCAAAGTCATTTAAGGTCATGGAAATAAAAAAGTCAAGTGTGTGCAAACTTTTGACTCATGCATACTTAAAAAAGCAGCTCGTTTTAAAAGTTGTCCCGCTGGATATTGTGAGTGAGTGAGTGAGTCAGTCGGATCCTTTTAGTCTGCTTGTCTTCAGCCGTCTGGAGCACATCATTAATCTCCTGGCCACTGTGATGCAGACTAATGGTCAAGCTTTCCAGCTGAAATCATACTTACAGGTGCACACATTCACATCATTTAATCAGATTCGGTCTGTCAGCGTCCTGTTGTGAAACGCGCCGTTAAAGTAAGCCCATGCATCAAGGGAAAGCCGAAATTGCCTTGTCAAGAGTGCGAAATCTGTCATGGCGGTTTCAAATCAGCCTAAAGCTGCGAATTCGCTAAGCATTTTTTGGACACATTTGATGACTGGTGCAATTAAAATGGTTACGCTCAAGTATGCATAAACAACGCTGTACCAGGCTACACTTCTACATTATGCAGGTGGCATATTTGACAGTGTTACTCGCGGGATAAATGGCTTAAAAATGGGAAGTGTATATGATGAATTAATTGTACGAGACCACTGTGTGTTTCGCATCTGGAATGGTCAGCTACTACGGTATTACAGTAGCAAGGCATTTGCTGTTAAGTCTAGAATCAGTTGGAGATTATAAAAAAGTGCTTTTTCTGAGGTGGAAACTCAAAATTCTGATGTAAAAAAAAGTTTTAATTTCAACGAAGCCAAACTCAACCAAGCATAAACTTTATTTTTGTTTTTTATTGAGTAATAAAATGGCTGTTGTGAATTTATTATCACACAAGTCTGAAAAACAAGTCAGAACATCCCAATTTAAACTCAGAATTCATTTTGAGAGAGAACTTTTCAGAATTTTCTGGTTTATGTCTCACAATTCTCACTTTTTTCCTCAGACTTTATTCTTTTAACTTATTTTTTCAGATAAGAAATTTAATTGTAAGTTTATTTTTTGTAACTCCAAAGAAAAGCTTGTGTGAAAGCCTTTAAACTCTCAGTCACAAGAAATTATGTTACATTTTTTAGGGTAAAATAAGCATACTTTTCAGATATAAAATTAGGCTTTATCCTGACATCTTTGAGCTTATAGGACCTCAGAATTGCAAGAAAGCCTTATAACTCCTAACCGCAAAAAATAATATCACAATTCTGGAGGAAAAACAAGCAGAATTAAGATGTAAGCTTAGAAATCTGAGAAAATGTGAGAATCGTGAGATATAAATTCCAAAAACAAGTTAGAATTCTGACACTGAAAAAAATTATTCAAAGATGATTCCTTGGATTTACTCAATTTTTTTTTCGTTAAGTGGTTGTAAACAATTTATTTGGGCTGAATTTAAACAAACAAATCAAGTTGAACATTATTAAATTTAATTTGTTTGTTTAAATTCAACACAAATAAATTGTTTGCAACAGTTTTGCATGCAACCCTTTTTTTCAGTGTATATAATGTTCCCAGGATGTTGATAACAACCAAAGAAATCCATATATGCAAAGAAAACAAAACAAATTGATTTACAAATAAAGTTGTGTGTAATAAAATGAAACGACGCAGAAAGTATTGAACTCTTGAAGAAAGGGAGGTGTAGAAAGGCAGTGAAAGCTCAGACAGCAGCTGAAATCTCTCAGAAGTTATTCAGCAACCTTCTGCCCTTTGACAGTGTAAATGAATATCAGCTGCTTCAGTCCAACGTCTACATTATCAGGATGATGAAGTTAAAACCAGGGTAGACATTTCAGCTAGACAATGACCCAAAACACAGCCAAGGAAACTCTCAAATGCTTTCAGAGAAAGAAAATCAAAATGTAGAATGGCCCAGCCAATCACCTGGCTTAAATCCAATAGAAAATACAAAATAAAGATCAGATTTGATAGACAAGACCCACAGAACCTTCACAATTTACACTCTGTTAAAGCCTCTTAAAAAAAATCACACCTGAGCAATTCATGTGACTTCATTCTCCATATGAGAGGCGTCTTTAAGCTGCCGTTATATAATGTATTAAATACATTTCGGTAGTTCAGTACTTTCTCATTTCATTGTTATTACACATAACTCATTTTTCAGATTCATTTATTTTGTTGTTGTTGTTGTTTTGTTTTATCTTTATATTTGCATTGTTTGGTTTTTACCAAAATCTGGTTCAATTCTATGTCAACAGCTCCTTTAGAAATATAATTCCCAGGAAAAAAACCTGACATGTTGAATACTTATTTTTCCCGCTGTATGTACAGTAGTCAACATTTGAAGTGGATCATCAACTGTCATCAAAGTTGTCCTCCTAAAACTATTGAACAACACCCATCCTTGTCATTGGGCAATTTTGAAAAACTTTTTTGATCCACTTTAAACGTTGACTACAATAGATCTGTTTTTTCTCTGAACTGCAAGTTAGTCTTAAAAATTTGAGACATGAAATAATAATGGTGAGTTTATATCTTACAGTTCTGAAAAAAAAAAAAACTCAGAATTGTCATAAAGTCAAAATTGGATGAAGTTGCAATTTTGTGGAAAGAATCTTGATGCACATTCATTATTCTGCCTTTTTTCCCGGAATATTCAGAGATTATACCTGGAATTTATACCAGGAATTAAGGTTATGATTTATTTTTCTCAAATTAGAGACAAAACTCTTCTTTAAATTCTGGGTTTACATATTTCATATTTATTTATTTTTAGTAATAAATGGCAATTGTGAATTTATTTAATCCAAATCTGAGAAACAAGCCAGAGCTGCAAGATATAAACTCAAAATTCAGCGATAAGTAGTCGGAATTAAGATTTAAAGATTTTTTTTTCCCTCAGAATTCTTGGGATATATATTGCAGTTCATTCAGAATTTGACCTCAGATTTGATTTTGATTTATTTTTTTCTTTTTCAGATAAGAAATTGCAATTTTGAGTTTCTGTTTATTAATTCTAAAGAAAAGCTTGTGAGAAAGCGTATAAACTCCCAGTCACAAGAAATGATGCTAGAATATTAGTAATCAAAAAAGGCAGAAAAAAATCTGAACTCAGACTTTATCTTTGGGATTTTTAGTTTATTGGACAAGAAAACTTATAAACTGCTCACTGCGAAAAAATTATGTCAGAATTTTAAGAAATAATCCAAGATGGTAATTCTCAAATATAAATTCTGAAAACTATATACTTTGCAGTAGCACAATTCTTCTCACAATTGCAAGTTGTGAGTTTACATCTTAATGTTTTGAGGAAAAAATTAAAAACATAGTCAGAATTATATGATGTTGCAATTTTGAGGGGTAACAAGTCAATCCCGAGATGCAAAATCACACTTCCAAACATAGAACTCACGCTTTGCCTTTTTGAAAATTCATTACTCCCATTTTTGACATTTTCAAAATTCTGAGCTTATAACTAGAACTTCTGACATTTTTACCTAATTGTTAGTTTTGTATCTTGTTTTTTTTTTCTAGTTATGAATCAGTGAGAGGCTATTAAATCACACTAGCAAAAAGAAGCATTCTGAGTTTGTGACTTTTGACTTTTTGTTCTTCTGAATTGCGAGATAAACAAAATTGGAAGAAAGTCTGTAAACTTGAGATCACAAAAAATAGTCGCACTTCTGAGGAAATACATCTTGTTAAGTTCTTAAGTTTTTAAGCTCGCACTTTTTTTGTTTGTTTGGGGTTTTTTTTGTAAGAAAAAGCTCCCAAATAACTGCAGCTAAAATAGTCCTTCACAAGAAACGCATCTTTAATTCAACTTAGCGAAGGAAAAAAAATCTATGTTGCACACCTGCTGTGCCAACCTTGGTTTTTACTGCTCACGGTTTTATTTCCATCCACAGTGCATTGAAAATGGTGCAAAATACTCTCGACTCACATCTGAAAGGAACCTTTGATGAAAAATGAGCTCTTTTGATCATCCCGGATTCTGACCCTTTTTAAAGAATAAACTATTAGATTCTCCACTTTATGCACCTTTGAGATCCTGTGGCATGTGCCAACCATGTTATATTAAATATTATATACCGTAGAACCACATTGCACCATTCTATCCCTTTCCTCGTGCAGGAAAAAATATATGTGGCTCAGCGGAGGGACAAGCAAAAATAGAAAGCTTTATATAAAAAAAGAAGCTGTGGAGTGTTTTGTGGCTCCAGGGTGATTGGCAATCTCTCACTGTATGCGGGTGAGGGATTATTGTTAGAGAAATCTGACAGCTGGCACTTGGCAGGTCTGCCCAGAACAACCATGGATAATTTAGCCACTCGTTGTCATAATAGTTCATTAGTGGCACTCTTATGCGAGAAGCATGTGAACTAAGTGAACGAATGCTTAATAATAGAGGACGTTTCTGTGCACATGATGAATCAGAATCAGAATTAATTTAGTACTTGTGAATTGTTCAAGAAAAAAAAATGTAGATATCAAAATTTAGTGAGTTTTGACACTTATTGCATTACTTATTGTACTATATTTATTTATTTATATATTTATTAATGCAATTGCTCAGAGTGGTACCATTGAACTAATCAATACTGACCATAATGTACATATTACAAAATACTTTGATGTCAATTAAATGTTGTTGTTTTTTTTTTTAGAAAAGTCAGCACTCCTAAAAACCTTAATTTTAGCTTCGGAACTGTTTATGAGGAGAGAAATGTACATTTGTTATTTTAAATAACTTCATGTATCATTAAGTAGGTTAAGGTCAAAATCATTAGCTTTCCTGTGAATTCTTTTCTTTTTCAAACATTTTCATAATGATGTTTTACAGAGCAAGTAATTTTTCACAGTATTTCCTATATTTTTTCTTCTGGAGAAAGTCTTCTTTGTTTTTATTTCAGCTAGAATGAAAGCAGTTTTTAATTTTATTTCAACCATTTTAAGGTCAATATTATTAGCTCCTTTACGCTATATAATTTTTAAATAGTCTACAGAACAAACCATCGTTAAAGAATGATTTGCCTAATTACCCTAACTTGCTGAATTAACCTAATTAACCTAGTTAAAACTTTAAATGGCACTTAATGCTGAATATGCAGCAAAAAATATCTAGTAAAATATTCTGTACTGCACTGTCAACATGGCAAAGATGAAAAATAGTTATTAAAAATAATATCTTTAGAAAAAAAGATTCCTTTCCGTTAAGCAGAAATTGGGGAAAAATATACAGGGGGGGGGGGGGGGGGGGGGTAATAATTCTGACTTGTACATGTATATAATAATGTTTGACAGTAATACATTCAGTTTTGCTTTATTCATTTTTATGATCAATATACATATCTGATTAGTAATTAATAGTTAGAAATATTCTGACCTTTTTGTTTTATAGTATAGACCTGTTATTTCCATTTTAATTTTGCATTCAAATTTTAGAAATCAAATATTTAAATGTATTTTTTAGTTAGCATAGATAAAAAGTCTGTATATGTGACCCTGGACCACAAAACTAGTTGTAAAGAGATTTTGGCTGAGATGCAAACATTTAAATATCTAAAATCTATTGGTTAAAATATATCTAAATATTGAGGAAATTGGCTTTAAATTTAAAACTGCATATATGAGTACACCCCATTAACAAATCTATGTATTAAATAAATATTTTCCATAAGATGCTATTGTATGCAATAATATATTTGTACATATACTAGATTAGATAGTACCGAGCCAAATCTGGAGCTAATCTAACAAAATGTACGATAACCGTTCAAAAATAAGTACACCCAAATTTACAGTTGAAGTCAGAATTATTAGCCTCCCTGAATTATTAGCCCCCCTGTTTATTTTTCCCCCCAATTTCTGTTTAACGTAGAGAAGATTTTTTTTCTACACATTTCTAAACATAATAGTTTTAATAACTATTAAATTATTTTATCTTTACCATTATGACAGTGAATAATATTTTCCTAGATCTTCTATACAGACACTTCTATACAGCTTAAAGTGATATTTAAAGGCTTAACTAGGTTAATTAGGTTAACTAGGCAGGTTAGGGTAATTAGGCAAGTTATTGGATAACAATGGTTTGTTCTGTAGACTATCTGGAAAAAAAAATTAGCTTAAAGGGGCTAATAATTTTGACCTTAAAATGGCTTTTAAAAAATTTAAAATTGCGTTTATTCTAGCCGAAATAAAACAAATAAGACTGTCTCTAGGAGGAAAAATATTATCAGAAACACTGTGAACATTTCCTTGCTCTGTTAAACATATTTTGGGAAATATTTAAAAAAGAAAAAAATTCAAAGGGGGCTAATAATTCTGACTTCAACTGCATGTTACTGAAAAATATTTAATACATGTTTTTAAAAGAGGAAAAAACAAGAAAAACTAAAAATATATAACATTATGTTGAAATGTTGTAGTTTGTAATTTATTTCTGCAATATTTCATTTGAATTTCTCTCTTTCTAAAGACTAAATTATTATTTTAATAAATATATCTGTTTATTAAATGTTTTGTTGAAATGCATCAAAGTATATGACCTATAATCACTGAGAAATGAATAAAAATATTCATTTTCAAAATGGGGTGTACTCAGTTATGCTAAGCACTGTATTACTCATCACAAATTATATAAAAAAATAAAAATCTATCATTTGGACTCATATCGTGTATTTTTGGATCACAAACAACGAGTTACTGTGGTTACTTAATATTTATCTTAATTAAATTGTTTAATTAATTCATTTTTCAGGAAATAATTCATAATTCCACTTTAATGTCATTCATTCATTCATTTTTCTTCGGCTTAGTCCCTTATTTATTAGTGGTCGACACAGTGGCACGAACTGCCAACTATTCCAGCATATGTTTTACGCAGCAGATGCCTCTCCAGCCGCAACCCAGTACTGGGAAACACCCAGACACTCATGCACTCAAACACTAAGGGCAATTTAGTTACCCAATTCACCTATACTACATGTCTTTCGACTGTAGGGGAAACCGGAGCACCCGGAGAAAACCCCACACGGACACGGGGAGAACAAAACTCCACACAGAAATGCCAACTGGCCCAGCTGGGACTCAAACCAGTGATCTTCTTGCTGTGAGGTGATAGTGCTAACCACTGAGCCAACGTGCCACCCCACTTTCATTTTAAAATTGTTATTTAATTTAAAACTGCTGTGATTTTTGATTTTATTTCTGACTTTATATCTTATGATTCATTGCTTCTTTTCAACTTCATCCTCAAATATTTTTGTACTCTTTCACATTTTCACAAAACCTCATGCGAATGCTATGGTGTCAAATGTTAACCGATTGAATATTATATTGAAATGTGCGTAGCCAACATGCACAGCAGAGACTCAGATTTATTTCTTTAGTTGAATTTTTTTGGCGACCACGGAAGTGCCACCCTGACAAATCCTTCCCTTGATTGTGATTCGCTCAGCACTTTCCTCTGAGCCTCAATTCTCCCAGATCCTCTTCTCAGTTGTTGTAGCCTCTGATTTCTGAGCCTCTTGAATGCCCTTCTGTGAGCAAATGGCTTCAAGTGTTTCTTCAAGTGCTTACCAGTAAGTCTGCAAAGTTGCTGTGAGAGACCTTGAGGGCTTTGTTTGGGGGCGAAATACTGCAAGCCGCTCTTCGTCTTTCTGCTACTGTGGCGAACTGTACAATAAATTAGAAGCCTAATTGCGTGCCGTGTATCTCCAAATCAAGCATCACACCGGCAATTAATGGTATTAGAGCAAATGCACTCTTGTCAGATTCAATTTCAATGCCTCAGTAGGTTTTCTGCCCTAATGCGTTGGGTGTACAGCGTTTTGTCATTCGCAAAAGCGGCCCACAGATGTTCGCAGATAACTGCAATTACTACATTCATTATTTAATTGCTTGCTTTATGAGTGTTTTCTTCTTTTTGACCTCACTAGCCCCTTAGAGTTTGAATCAAAACAAGACGCCTCACGGTTAGAAGCGTAGGGTTATACATGTAGTACTTTTGCTCTTGTAGTTAATTTAAATTGGTTTTATTATAGTTTTTACTCGTTAAGTTTTCTTTACTGTGTAATGTTGGTGTTTGAGGATGAAAAAGATGGACAATTAGGATGGACTTATAAACTTATAAATACACACCACCTTTTTTTTTTTTTTTAAATAGGCCAATTTTCAACTCCACAAGAGTTAGGGGCCGGTCCCACCAAGCGTGATTTACTAACGGCCGCAAGGATTTTGCGCACTGCTTATGCGCCCTGCATGCCTCGCGTTTTAACCGCCTGCTGCACCTTGTGTTTTTGCCGCGCTTGTAGTTGAAGAAAGTCAACTCTGAGCAGAAAAAGCATGTTACGTCAGTTGCGTCTTTGTCATTCTCTAATTAAATTAAAGCAGAGGTGGGATTGTTGCATAGAGCTGTTGTTGTCTATTGGAAGGAATGCGTCAATAGAGCCGCCATTTTAGTACAGGGTACTAAGGTGCAGTGGAGGACTGGCCATCCGTAGCCCAAGATATATACATGTATATATGTTCGGTAGTTTTCCCAGTGGTCATTATGCAAATATTTTTTTTAATTACATTAAAATTATAATTATAATTTTACATGACTTTTCTACATCGATGGATAAGTGACCGCACAGGGATTGCAGACATAGCATTCATTCATTCATTTTCTTTTCTGCCTTTATTAATCAGGGGTCGCCACTGTGAAATGAACCCCCATCTTATTCAGCATATGTTTTACGTAGCGATTACCCTTCCAGCTGCCACCCATTACTGGGAAACACCCATACACACTCATTCACACACATACACTACAGACAATTTAGCGTACTCAATTCACCTGTACCATATGTCTTTGGACTTGTGGGGGAAACCGGAGCACCTGGAGGAAACGCGGAAGCGGGGAGAACATGCAAACTCCACACAGAAATGCCACCTGACCAGCATCTTCAGATTGGCTTTAGTTTTGTCTAGTGCGGTTGAATGACTTTTGTCCTGAGGTACAAATATAGGGGCAGCATTGACGCATGCTCAGGGTTCGTATGTGATATCTAGTGTATATCTATGTGTCAAGATGACTGCGGAAACTTTTGAAGATAGAGGATAGACTAGCGGTTGCTGTTTTAAGTTGTCCGGAGCTGTATGATTTCACAAATCTTAAATATCATAATATTATTAAATATTAAAATTATACCAATATCTACAGCAACATTCGAGCACAATAAGAAGCTGATTCAGTCGTTGCCTAGCGACATGAAAAGCACACTGCACTTCTTTTTTTCTTGCCAACAGAAAGGCATTGTGGTGCACCTCACGTTTTTGGAACATAAAATCGTGTTCGGTGTGATCTGCCCTTTAAGCAGTTGAGTTTTACCGTTTTTGAATGAATTTAGCCAATCTCTGGGTACAGCAAGGGCACTTTTAGCTTAGCTTGGCATAACTCATTGAATCATATTAGATCGTTGGCATTTTGTTCAAAGAAAAAAAAAGTTTTGATAAATGTCCTATTTAAAGCTTGACTCTTCTGTAGTTAGATTGTTTACTAAGACAGTTGGAAAATTATGCTAATGGTCTAATCTGATTCAGTGGTTTATTCTAAGCTAAGCTAAAAGTGCTCCCGTCAGACCTGAAAATAGGTTGGATAGATTAAAAAATGTATCTGATAAATGTCCTATTTAAAGCTTGACTCTTCTGTAGTTAGATTATGTACTAAGACAGATGGAAAATTATGCTAATGGTCTAATCTGATTCAATGGTTTATGCTAAGCTAAGCTAAAAATGCTCTCGTCAGACCCGGAGATTGACTGAATGTATTCAAAAAAATTGATCTGATTGTATCTCTTCTCTAATGATTCACTTATTCAAGTGATCCAGTCAGAGCAAGTCTCTAGTTAATATTTTGCTATATTTTTAATATATTTTTAATAATATATTTGAGATTGGTTGGAAGGATTCAAAAAATTGATCTGATAAATGTCCTATTTAAAGCTTGTCTCTTCTGTAGTTAGATTGTGTACTAAGACAGATGGAAAATTATGCTAACGGTCTAATCTGATTCAATGGTTTATGCTAAGCTAAGCTAAAAATGCTCCTGTCAGACCAGGAGATTGACTGAATGTATTCAAAAAAATTGATCTGATTGTATCTCTTCTCTAATGATTCACTTATTCAAGTGATCCAGTCAGAGCAAGTCTCTAGTTAATATTTTGCTGATTCAAAATTTATGATCCAAAAATTTAAATGATTCGGCCAGTGTGCATCACCAGTTAACGAATCACTGCTTTAAATGATAGAGATGGTGTAAGTCTCCAAATAATGTTTCACTGATTCAGATGTTTTGATGGAGCAAATCTCTAATTAACATTTTACTGATTCAAATGGTCCATTCAGTGTGAGTCTCCATTTAACAAATCACTGCTTTAAATGATCTCCTTGGGGCAAGTTTCCAATTTAAGAAATCACTGATTTAAATGACTCTGTCGGAGCAAGTCTACCGTTAACAAATCTGTGATACAAATGTTCAAATTGGATCGAGTCTCCAGTATGCATTTTACTCATGTAACCAATCACAGCAAGTCTCCACTTAACGATTCACTGATTCTAATGATCTGGTCAGAGTGGGTCTCCAGTTGTCAATTCACTTAACAGTGCTTCCAACAGCTTAGAAATATACTTGTTGTAGCGGGATTGAAACACATCCTTCACCCATGTCACATAAGTAGTTAACTACATGTGACACGTTCAGGTTGCTTTATTGGCATGACGTTGAGTACAGTTTGCCAAAGAATTTTAGATATGTAGAAAATATGTAATAAATTACATCACCAAATTAATAACATATACAGCAAACGAAAATATGTTACAGGAAAATGAATAAAAACAGACAATATCTCTAAAATGGATATTTATTAACAATTAATTAATAATTGCAATAAAAAGTATACATATATTTTGCAGCCGGTTTAAATGTCATTTCGTCCACTCCCAGTATTTCATAAAGTTTTTTTTTTAAATCGTTTCTATTATTTACTTACTTTTTACTTTTTTTACTCTTTATTATTTACTTTTTATCTCGGGTTGTGCGCGCTGTCAGCCGTGAAGCCAGACGCAAAGTAGTCTTTAATAAAAGAGTAATGCAAAAACATAACAACTTTAGAAAACGAAAGCACAAGTCGGCTCATGGACATTTTAGGATATTACACTGGCCGGAGTCGCCGGACGCATTTTAAGCCTCAAAAAGGCGCATCTCTGTGGGTCCCTGCAGAGCATGTGAGACTGTGTGAGGAAGGGTTGTTGACAGTTCTCATGCACACACAATGAGCAGTACGAAATGTGTAGGGCGAGAGAAGATTTTGCATTGATTAATTGAACGTGGATGTTTGGTCAACTTTGGAGGATACAAAAAAGTGTTAAAAAAGAATACGAAAAGATACGAAAATTGGTCGAAAAAGAAAAAAACTCTCATCAAATATACTTGGGCAGCTGTTATTATACCTGTCTGTCCCCACCCAAGTAAAGTCTATGTGTGGGAAGCACTACTTATTCATGTGATCTGATCAGAATTAGTCTCCAATTACCAATTCACTGTTTGATCCAGTCAGAGAGAAAGCTCTTGTACTTCATTTTTTAATATCTTTTTGAGACTTTTAAACTTCAGAGTTTTAAAAACATGAATAGACTAAAAATATAGAAAAATGTATTATGTTCTTATGGGGAACATACAGGTAAGCGTGGTCTGCTTTTGGTTTTTGGTTTGTGCGTATCCAACATGTCCTTGAACCCTGCCTCTTTCATGTGGAGATTCTTGTTTACAGTACTTAAACAGCAAAACATCCACATTTTGTTGAACTTTCATGTTACCTGACTCCAGGAAAAGTGCTTTAAATTGCCTCTCTAAACTCTTTATAGTTTGAATAAGTCAAGGTTGTTTTGTCTTTCCTTCTCTCTCTTCAGGCAATGGCGCAGACGGGCTTTGGGCGACGGTACTTCAAAGCATTTGTTAGTGGTTTCTTTGTTGCCGTCCCTGTCACAGTGACAGTTTTAGATCGTCTTGCATACGTGGCGCGTGTGGAAGGAGCCTCCATGCAGGTGAGCTGTCCTTTATCAGCTTTGTCAGCTCTTCTTGGTAACATTGTCTGCATTAGTCTAGTTTTGCAGACATTTAGCAAAGATGTGCATTTGTTCCCTAATGAAACAACTTACAAGGTTACTTAATATGGCTGTGGCGCAGTGGTTTTTGCATATTTTACTGCTTTGGTGCTTGAATGGGCATAGCAGGTTTAAATTATGCCTTTACAATATTTTATCAGCTCTTCACTTCTTCAATGCAACATTAATAGTGAAAACTGTGTTTTAAGTTATATATTATATAAATAATATATAAGAATATGTTCAGAATAAGGGTGTTGTTTAAAGAGCCCCTTATTATGAATAATAATAATAAATTTTATTTTAAAGCGCCTTTCTGGCAACTCAAGGACACCGTACAATAAAACAACAGCAATAAAGCAACATTATAAAAGGGTCATATTTTGATTTTGGGGGTCTTTAACAACTGGCTGATATGCTTCAAGGTAAAAAACACTTCTATTGTCTTATAATATGCATTTATTTTTATCTAATTATCTCAACGACTCCCATATGATTTGTTCAGCGATTTTGTTTGTTCCCAAACCCCTCCTTTGCATGAAGCCAATTTGTAGTGATTGGTCCGATGACCCATACTGTTGCGATTGGTCGATTGCATTCAGCGTGAGTCGGAAAGAAACTCCCATCATGGCTTATCAACATTGTTGAAGTAGACAGAGTTCAGAGTGTATGTGTGAGCCCAATGCAGGAGTGTATTAAAGCAATGCAGTTTAACAACAGCATATTGCTCTGTTCTTAACCATAGGAAAAAAAACAATGACACACATTAAGTATTAATCCACACAGTGGCAAAAGTTTAACTATTTCTAAAAAAATTGTTAACTAGATACAAAACAAGTAACAAAACACAATTAAATACATATTTTGCAAGCTAGAGAAAAACAAGGAGGCAACCATTTTAGGGCGTACTCACACTGTGCTATCCGAACCGCGCCCAGGCCCTATTCCAGGATCGTTTGAGAAGTGTGAGTGCTCTGAATCAGGCTCAGGCATGGTTCACTTGGCTGGCCCTGGCCCAGTTGGAAGAGGTGTGCCAGAGCCTGGTTCACTTGGGCTTTGGCGCAGTATACTTGTGTGTGCGTGCAAAACACTGTCAAAGATTATTAAAGCTCCGCACCTTCAGCAAACCTCCTAATTCCCGCAGCACGGGGACTTTATCATTGTTTATGAGCGTCAAAAGTGGCTGATCTGTTTATTGAAATATTTGACTGCGTGTCACAGCATATGTTATATCGACTTAAACAACTTTTTTAATTAAAGAAATCTCCACTGTGCTGAGCCAGAGCGCTTCTGACCAGCACGTCATCGATGACGTAAGCGTGCCCAGGCCCGAATGGAATGTGAGAGCGGGCCGTTGGGGGAGACGGGAGGGGGGACAAGCGTGCTTTGGCCCGGTTCTAGGCAACTGTAGAGTACGCCCTTAATCACACTTACAGCTTGTGATATGGAGGAAGGAGAAACAGGCCAAACAGAACTTTGTACTGACAAAAGTTCCTGTCAAGGTCTGTCAAAGTCCCATACATTAATAGTCTTTGCTGATTCTTCCCTTAACAAACTGTCAGTGAATCCCTCGTTGCAGGGTAGGTTATTGTATAAATCATCAGAATGTTCACTCATTAATGTTCACTCATCCTCAGTCAGTATCTTCCACGCTCTACTGGTGTTTGAAGGGAAGACCACGTTCACCTTTTACCGAATCCGGTGTTACGGTTTAACTGGTGACCGTGTTAACTGGTGACTAGGCATGTGCCGGTATCACATTTTCATGCTGCGATTAATTGATTGAGCTTTTATCACGGTATACGGTATTATCACGATATTGTAATTTTACTAGAGAAACAGGTAAAAAAACACAAAAAACTTCAGTTTCGTCAACTTAGTAACTTTAATAACTTTTTAATTAACTAAAAGTACTTCAAACATTTAAATACAAATAAATATAAATAAAACAATACACAATATAAAAGTAAACTTGAGCAATTATATCAAAGTGAATGTGCAAAGGGAAACCGTCTTCGATCAGCAATCGTGGAATGAACTGCCAACTATTCCAGCATGTTTTATGCAGCAGATGCCTTTCCAGCCACAACCCAATATTGGAAATCACCCATACACACTCATTCACACACACTCATACACTACAGTCAATTTAGCTTATTCAATACACTATTCACTCAGCCTATATTCAATAATAAACATAACAAAAACTGCCTGCTAATGCATGGGTAAATCTTCAAAGGGAACAGTGTTACATTTTAACCTCTTTCACCTCATCCTGCTTGCTGTTTCACTATCTAAACAATGAAAACATAATATAAGTCAAATTTGTTTCATTTTGATATTTGATTTACACTGTCTCTTTTGCAGAATATCAGTTTTAATAACCAATAATGGCCATTATAACAGTATAACGTACATTAAATTTAAACGTTAAAGGTAAGCAATCAGTCAATGTGCAGAATCAGTGTATGTGGTTACATAAATTAATATATTAACTTATCTTTGCACTCAGCCAAAACAGTTAACTGAGAACAAGTGATTCAAAAGACATAAGAATTGTTAGATAGAGACAACAAGATGAATTCAATATCACGTTTAACAACTATAGTGAGATGAGATCATCCAGCAGATGAACTGTCTGACATGCACTATACACTCACCTGGGGTTTATGCTTACCTGCTGAACTAGTGGCTGCAGCTCTGGGCAGAGAGTGTGTGGTCACGTGATTTGCGTTTTTAGCCGTGTATTAGAATGAACGGAGAACTTTTCAGAATCGCTAAATGAAACGCCGGTGTATTTCCCGCGATTTCTCTGTGCCTCCCTTGCGTTTCTTCTCTCTGACTCTCGACTATTTTGACAAATACACACAGACGACGCACGCTCACACGGAGTCCAAAATAGGAGTTTGTGATTGGGCAGGCCAATGTCAATACCAAAAAGAGCCAATGGGCTGCAGAGTGTCACATGGACCGGCCCGGTCTGTCTGTCCGGGTAAAAAAGCATCTACTTTCAGAGAGTCACAGATCACAGCAGTGTCAATCAATAAGGCAGAAAAAAACGATAGGCTGCTAAGCCTTTTATGGGCCGATCAAATCATAAGACGATGATCAGCCCGGCCCAAAAAGTACGTCGGCCCACCGGGAAAGTGCCCGGTCTGCCAGATGGCAAGTCCGCTCCTGCGTGTGAGGATTATAGTGCGGTGGCAGCGGCGGCGCGCACACAGGGCTTCTACATGTGGGGATTGTTTACATCAGAGTGCGCATCAGTTCTGCGCAGCATATACGCAGTGTTTCTTCAAGCGGTTGATGGAAAATAAGCTAAGGCGCGTTCTAAGAATATAAATTCGGATCTATTATTTTTCACGGTATTTTGAAGTGCCCGCGATAACAATATCGTGCATATTCATTACCGTGATTTATCGCATTACCGAATACCGGCACAAGCCTACTGGTGACTCTTTCCAGATGTAAGCTATTCACGTTTGCAGTTTGGCAGATTCATCACTTTTTCACAGCAATAAAACTTGTCCATACCAAATAAATATTCTTAATACTTGGTGTCAGTGTTATTGTAAACATTATTGATTTTAATATCTGTGTGGCAGAACAGTATATAACCTAAATGAATCTAAAAAACTATTATAATTTACTTGTCATCAACAGGATTTGAACTCGTATAATCAAAAGGTTCAGCACACGTATCAATGATCTAACTATATTCAGGACTAAATGCGAATGGGTCTGTTTTAATATCCTTGTCAGTTAACATATGCTGTGCTGTGGTTGTGGACTTGTGTTAACTTGTTTCCATGTACTTGCGTTAACATGTTTCTACAAACTGTCACGCTGATATTTTCTCAGAAAAGCTCTAAATGACAAAAGTGTTTTATTGCAGTTGGTCAAACCATGATTTTTATAGTTGTAGACTCATGTTAACCTGTGCCTTTGCACTCGTATTAACTTGTGTCTACGAAGTCATTTTATTTTCACTAAAGGTATTAAAAAAAATACCAAACAAATATCCAAATTGAGACCTCTTGTATTTACCTTTGCCTGATTTTTTTTTTTTTTTTTTTTTTTTTACAGTAATTTATTCATTCATTCATTTTTTACGGCTTAGTCCCCTTATTAATCAGGGGTTGCCACAGCAGAATGAACCACCAACTTATCCAGCACATGTTTTACGCAGCGGTTGCCCCTCCAGCTGCAACCCATCACTGGGAAACACCCATACACACTCATTCACACACATAAAATTATTTATATATATATATATATATATATATATATATATATATATATATATATATATATATATATATATATATAAATATATATATATATATATATATATATATATATATATATATATATATATATATATATATATATATATATATATATATATATATATATATATATATATATATATATATATATATTTGTACACAATTTATATAATTTATATTATTTGTGTGTGTCATGTCACATTGTGAAGCTGTAGACACAGTATTAAAGGAGACCTGGTATGCAAGGCAAGGCAAGGCAAGGCAAGTTTATTTATATAGCACATTTCATACACAGTGGCAATTCAAAGTGCTTTACATAAACAGGAATAAAAGAAACAATTATAAGAGAAATAAAAACAAACATAAAAATGGTAAGAATAAAAATAAAATAAAATAAAAGCTGATAAAATGTGTTATAAAAGAATTAAAAAGAAGAGAAAAACATAGTAGTTCGATCTGTCGGACGTAGCACAGTGCTCATTCAGTAAAGGCACAGCTAAACAGATGTGTTTTCAGTCTTGATTTGAACGTGCCTAATGTTGGAGCACATCTGATCATTTCTGGAAGCTGATTCCAGCAGCGAGGGGCGTAGTAGCTGAAAGCCGATTCACCCTGCTTTGACTGAACTCTTGGGATTTCTAATCTATTTGATCCTAAAGATCTGAGTGATCTGTTAGGTTTGTATTCAGTGAGCATATCTATAATGTATTGAGGTCCTAGGCCATTTAGTGATTTATAGACCAGTAATAATACTTTAAAATCTATTCTAAATGTGACTGGGAGCCAGTGTAAAGACCTGAGGACAGGTGTGATGTGCTCTGATTTCCTGGTTCTGGTCAGAATTCTGGCCGCAGCGTTCTGGATGAGCTGCAACTGTCTGACTGTCTTTTTGGGAAGGCCAGTGAGGAGGCCATTACAGTAATCCACCCTGCTGCTGATAAAAGCATGAACAAGTTTCTCTAAGTCTTCACTGGAAACAAAGCATCTAATTCTTGCAATGTTTTTGAGATGATAGTATGCTGATTTACTAACTGCTTTGATATGACTATTGAAACTCAGATCTGACTCCAGAGTCACACCAAGATTCTTGACCTTATGTTTTGTTGTTTGACCCTTAGAGCCAAGGTACGCATTCACCTTGAGAACCTCATCTCTGTTCCCAAACGCAATGACTTCAGTTTTCTCTTTGTTTAACTGAAGAAAGTTTTGGCACATCCAATTGTTAATTTCATCAATGCATTGGCAGAGGGTGTCAATGGGGCTGTAGTCATTAGGCAGTAAGGCTAGGTAGATTTGAGTGTCATCAGCATAGCTGTGGTAGGAGATTTGGTTCTTTCTCATTATTTGGCTCAGAGGGAGCATATAAAGGTTGAACAGGAGAGGTGCCAGAATCGAGCCTTGTGGGACTCCACATGTCATGGGTGTCCACCCTGATCTATGGTCACCTATACTGACATAGTAACCTCTTCCTTCAAGGTAAGATCTGAACCATTTGAGGACCGTCCCAGACAGCCCAACCCAGTTTTCCAGCCTATCCAGAAGTATGCTGTGATCGACAGTGTCAAATGCAGCACTGAGATCGAGCAGTACCAGCACTGTTAGTTTGCCTGAATCTGTATTTAGGCGGATATCATTGATTATCTTTATAAGGGCGCTCTCTGTACTGTGATGTGGTCTGAAACCAGATTGAAAATTGTCCAAACACCCCTTGTAGTTTAGGAACTTGTTAACCTGGTTAAAAACAACTTTTTCAATGATTTTGCCAATGAAAGGGAGATTTGAGATGGGCCTGTAATTGCTCAATATGGTGTTATCCAGGTTGCTCTTCTTCAAGAGGGGTTTAACAACTGCAGTTTTAAGTGAGTTAGGAAAAATCCCCGAGAGAAGTGAAGCATTTACCACTTTTAGAAGATCCATTTCTAAGCAGGTCAACACCGTTTTAAAGAATGATGTGGGGAGCGTGTCGAGACTGCAGGTTGATGTTTTCATAATTTGCACGATCTCTTCTAAGATTTTGCCATTAATTGCCATGAAATCGGACATAATGTCTGATTTCTTAAGTTGTGGTTGAGCTAGTCTGACGTCGACACAATTTGGCTGATTGGATGAGCTGATTGCCTTTCTGATATTATTGATCTTGTCAGTAAAGAAATGAGCAAACTCATTACATTTGCTTTCAGAGAGTAGCTCACTGGGAATCCGACTGGGGGGGGTTGTGAGTTTCTCTATCGTTGCAAAGAGTTTACGAGCATTGTTTACGTTGCTGTTTATAAGGCTTGAAAAGAAAGTCTGCCTAGCAGTTTTTAGTTCCATATTAAAAGCACGAAGACTGTCTTTATAGATATTATAATGGACTACTAGTTTCGTCTTTCTCCACATACGCTCAGCTTTTCTGCACTGTCTTTTCATTATTTTAATTCTTGGGGACCTAGTCCAGGATCCCCTTTGGCTGCTAGTTATCTTCTTGGCTTTAACAGGAGCAATGTCATCTATGACATTCTTAACTTTAGAGTTAAACAAATCAAGGAGAGAATCAACAGAGTCTGCAGATATACTTGGTGCTAGCGATATGGCCTTCATAAACTGCTCATTAGTGTTCTCATTTATGCATCTCTTTCTGACAGAGACAGATCTGTCTTTAATAGCTGGAGTGATCAATATATCAAAGAAAATACAGAAATGATCAGATAGTGCAACATCCTTAACAACAGTTGATGAAATGTGTAAACCCTTAGTTATAAGTAGATCAAGAGTGTGTCCACGATTGTGTGTGGGTCCTTGAACATGCTGAGTCAGATCAAAAGTGTTCAAAACAGTCATTAGTTCTTTTACAGCATTGATTTCTGGATTATCAATGTGAATATTAAAATCCCCAGCAATGGTAAAATAGTCAAATTCAGAGGTTACTATTGATAACAGCTCTGGAAAATCATCAATAAAAGCTGGAGAATATTTTGGAGGTCTGTAGATAATGATCAGTAAGATACGTGGAGCACCTTTTAGTGCTATACTCAGATATTCAAAAGACAAAAAGTCACCAAATGACACTTGTTTACACTCATAGACATCTTTAAACAGGGCAGCAATGCCTCCACCTCTCCTATTGGCTCTGCAAACACTCAAAAAGTCAAAGTTTAAAGGAGCTGTTTCATTCAGAACTGCTGCACTACAGTTGTCATCTAGCCAAGTTTCATTTAAAAGCATAAAATCAAGGCAATTTGAGTTGATAAAATCATTGACTAAAAGTGACTTATTGTTGAGTGATCGGATGTTTAAAAGTGCTAACTTAACAGTTTTAGCTGTTTCTGCTACAGTAGTCTCAGATTTATATTTAATAGACACAAGATTTGAGTGATTTGCTATACGGCCTGAAAAAGTCTTCGGTTTTCTGTCACGTAATACAACACCTATATGCGTAGAGAAAGCTACAGGCACACTGGGTTCCTGCTTGTTCTGTAAACATCTGATAAAGACACTGTTATCTAAGCAGGCACCCGAGACACATCATGGAGAGCAGTTTTGTTCACCAGCTGAGGATGGTGCGTTGTTGTTTGGGCCCTGGCGGTGGGGCAAATGTCGGAGGGCTCTTCCAGGTGGGCTCAGAGGTGGTTGTGGAGCAGGCCGCTTTTTGGTTGGTAACTGGGGGCTTGCGGCGATGGAGTGTGAAAGTTTAGTTCCAGCATGCACCAGTTCCTCCATCTTTTTTGAGAAACCCAAGAGAGGCGAGCAAGGTGATAATGGGAACGTGTCTGGTGACAGAGGCTGTGGCTCTGGAGATTCTGGGTGCTGAAATATGTTTTCCTGGGTGTTTTCCTGAGGATCAGTTTTTAGTGACGAGACATGATGCTGTTCTGATGCGTCACAGTCTGTCTGTGTTGAGCAGAGGGCCAGCGATAGTGTCTCTATCAACAGTGGGTGTTTTGGCTGCGTGGCGTTATCACTGTCCTTGGGTGATGCGTCAGCCCCAAGTCCACTCGGGAGCTGATTTGAGGTCCTGTGGTCATCTGGACATTTGCTAGGTGTGTATGTGCCATTTGGATTGAGGTCAGTGGCACATACAGCTGATGGATGATGGAGGGAGAAGAAGATATTGTCCTTTAGCACCTTTGCACCAAGTTTGTTTGGGTGAAGGCCGTCTGATGTCAACAGTTGTCTTTGGTTCCAGAAGAGATTGAAGTTGTCAATAAAATTCAGTCCTTTCCTGTTACATGCTTTCTGCAGCCATACATTTAGACCAAGCAGCCGTGAAAACATATTTGTCCCTCTTGCAGGGATTGGTCCACTGATGAACGGCTGAATTTTCACTCTTTCAACTGTTTCCAAGAGCTCACAGAAATCTCTCTTGAGCAGTTCTGACTGTTCCTTCCGAATATCATTCTTCCCCACATGGATGATAATCCGTTTTGCAGTCTTGTGCTTCATCAGAATTTCCTTAAGTTCTTTGTTTACATCAGAAACTGTTGCATGAGGGAAGCAGTATGTCATTGTAGATTTGCTCCTAAAATTCCTGATTATTGAATCTCCTACAACTAGTGTTCTTATCTCAGGTGCGATCGGAGCAGAATGCCGCTGTCTAGTCGGCCTTGCGCCTCTGTTCCATGCAGAGTTAGCTGCTGAGTCATGCGATCTCTGTCTGACTGCATTTGGGGATTCTTCACCCATATTACTCAATACTTCATATCTGTTCTCAAGCTGTATTTGAGTCCGAGCTGTATTTGGGGTAGAGGACGCTAATGCGGCAGCGTATGATCTGACCCCACGAGTACCCTTTGGTCTCGCACCTTGTTTATGCCAATGCTCATTTTCCACAGTTTTAATCTGTTTTTCAGTGCTCGAAATAGTGGTAGGAATAGATTTATGGGACTCACCGGCTATTTGCTGTGAGCGTCCACAATGACGCTGCAGTTCTGGTTGGATCGCAAGTAACTTTGTTTCAAGAACTGCAATCTTTTGTAGAAGTTTGTGGCAGTTTGTACAGCAGTGAGAATCTGAATTAATCCGATCCAGAGGCATTTTCACAGCCGTGTTTTCCCGTCTCAGGAATGTGAGCAGCTGATAGTTGGTAGCGGGAGGATTGTTTAGACGATAATTCCCCTCTTGTTAGTAAAGCTATATTCCAGAAAGTTTGTAGAATCGATGCTGATCTTCAAGCTGTGTTGTTTGAGCACTGTGCTGATAGGCTCAAGTTAAAATTAGGGTTTAAGATATAAAAGCAAGTGAGCAGAGAGCGGAGCAGTAGGCAAAGACGTCCGAACAGTAGCGAAGCAGGAAGCAGAAAGTGCCACTTTTTACAATATGTAAAATAAGTTTCTAGTGTCACTGTAGTGTGTATGTGAAGTTTCAACTCAAGCTACCACACAAATAATGTTTTATATCTCTTTGAAACTGTCCCTTTTAGGTTTTGATTCAAATTGGGCCATTTTGGTGACTCACTTTAAATTCAAATGAGAGAAGAAGGCAGAAGAGGGTAGCCTATGGAGACCACAGGGTTCATTTGTGTATTCTAAAACCCCACATTTACAATCCTCTTAGGCCCCGTTTACACTAATTCGTTTTAGTTTTAAAACAGTGTTTTAGAATGAAAATGATCCACGTCCACACTAGGACAACTCTCCGTCTACACCATCATGTGACCACACACACACTCTGGCATGCGCTGCAGCATATCTACCCAAATGAGAGCTGTGCATGTTGGACTGCTCATCAAGGATCTACCACTGGATCTAATCTCACTATATTTGTTAAATGTGATATTTAATTCATCTTGTTGTCTATATCTAACGACATATTCCCCGAACTTGGTCTTTTGAATCTTTTACTTGTTCTCAGGTAACGTGTTTTGGCTAAGTGCAAAGATAGGTTAATAATTAATGTAACCACGTACATTTTGTATATTGACTGATCGCTTGCCCTTATTTCTTATAACTTATTGTATGTTGTACTTTTATAATAACCATTATTGATTATTAAAACTGATATTCCACAAAAGAGAGGGTATGTTTCGTATTTTCAATGAGAATGAAAGGAGGCAGTAATGTTATAGGCTCTGTTTTGTTATAAATATGCATACAGTGAAGATGACGGTCATATAATTATGTAGCTACACGACACCTCAACATTTCTGCTGTCTGTTAAGTTGCTAATATCAAAATGAAAATAGGCAGTTCCTTAAATCATGTTTTCATTTTATTGTTAAGAAAGTGAAACAACGTAGCCAGGATGATGTGAATAAGGTTATAAAGTACACTTTTCCCTTTACCCGACGTGTCCTCTGGAGTTTGTTTTCTTATATCAAACTTGCGAAGTCTGAACTTACAAGGAAAGGTTGCAAGACTGAACTGTGTGTAGGCTACTTAATATTGAGGAAAAAGCCCCAATCAGATATGCGAATGTCTGCAGCCAGCATTTTCAAAATGCTCCAATTTCGGCGCTCGAAAACTCCAGCGTAGTGTGGATGGATGGTGTAACCGTAGCAAAACTTATGCGCTTTAAAACTAAAACTAAAACGTATTAGTGTAAACGGGGCCTTAGTCGCTGACATAATCTTCAGCAGGTGAAAACTCTAATGGCTGCTTCTCACTCAGGGAGAGGTCGTCACTAATGGGCGGGGCTTTCCATCTTTGATGACATGTACAAAGGGAGAATGTCAATGCAAGTGTTTCTGCAGACTGTTTTCATTAACTGTGATTATAAAAATGAAGAACTTTTACCATTAGAGGTTGGCTATATTCACACACTGTTGCCACAAAACTGTGTTAAAACCCCTATAATAATACATAATAGGTCCCCTTTAGTGACCTTTAATGTAATCTAATGTAATGTGTATTTATTTAGCACATTTATCATTTATTTATATAGCCAAAGCGCTTCACAATCATGAGGGGTGGGGGTCTCTCCAAACCACCACCAGTGTGCAGCATTCACTTGGATGATGCGACTGCAGCCACAGGACAACGACGCCAGTGCGCGCACCACACAACAGCTATTGGTGGAGTGAATAGACAGTGATAGGGCCAGTGTGGTGGATAGTGATGATTGGGAGGCCATGATGGGTAAGGGCCGATGGAGGGAATTTGGTCAGGACACCAGTTTCGAGAAGTGCCATGGGATGTTTATTGACCACAGAGAGTCAGGACCTCGGTTTAAAGTCTCATTCAAAAGATGGCGCTTACTGACAGTAAAGTGTCCCCTTCACTGCATAAGGCTCACACAGACCACAAATGGGAAATAGGGACTGTTATTGGGGACATTTTTTTTGTCCTTGATATCCTGGACTACTTTTTGTAAAATGTTCAGTAAAAATATTCCTTGGCAAAATGTATTCTGTTTGCGTTAACTACTACAGTGATCCCCAAAAAAAGAGTCCACAATGAGTGATGATGCAGAGAAAAATTGAGAATTGATAGACGGACACTTTAAATAAAATTATGGAAATGTAATCAAATTTACCAAGCCTTGGACAATTTGTTTCAATATACATATTTTGTTTACTTTCAAGAAAAAAAGTAAAATGACAGTTTAGGAAACTTTCCACCCAATAAAGGTCACATTAAAATCATCATATTCACAGTGTTGCTTCAAATTTAGATTACTGTCAAAATAACTGCACATATTATAATCTTTCCCTCAACAAACTCCTCTACTGAAACATTAATAGCCTTTCTCTAATTTTAGGACTTTGCATTAGTGCTTAATCAAATGAAAAATTCTAAACATCACACTAATAGCACTAAGACGGCAATGAAAGACACTTTTAATAATGAGAGAAAACCATCTGAATGCAGCAATGCTCATTACCTCACCAAACACAAGTAATGGCTCATTATCTACCTAATGAACGCTAACTAACCAAAACGCTGCTGTTGTTTTTTCTTCCAGAGTCCAGTTTTCTATCTCGCTTCATACTGTTATGTTTCTGCTAATGGCTTTTCTCAGTCCATCCACGGCCTTTGAATCCAAATAAGTCACTCTTACGAACAATACTGGAAGCTGACACCAATACCCAATGAGAAGATGTGCGTGAATTAAAAAGATAGAGCGCCCAGCTGTGACAGATAAATTCTCCAGGCACGAACGTTCCGTCGGGGTATTTATTTTAGAAGGACAGATAAGAGATATTTCTGTCAATTATCCCAGCAAGCGTGAAATGGCTCATCGAGATCTCTCTTAATGATTCATTGGAGGCCTGTGTGTCGGCTCGCATGCTTGAGAAAGTTTGTCATGCTAAAACTGTTTGATACACCTCCACAAAAGAGTTAAGAGAAAACAAATAGTCTGTGGGGGAAAAAAAAAACAAGTTAACATGTAGATGTTATTTTTATTTTCAGGATGTCGTCAGTCAAAAGGCTGAGAGAACAGAGCGATTCTTTTCTTGAACTTGCTAAAAGCAATGTTGCTTCCGCTGAGTTTATTCTTAGCATTGGGCTCTCAGTAGTTTAGGAAGTTTGTGCGGAGGATTAAAGCGATAAATCACAGAGCTACAAGAAGAAGAGTTGATCAAACTTAAAAGTTTCTAATCTGTCACAGCTTTGCTAAACTAGAGCTACAAACATTGTAGGATTGCCCTGTTTTCTGGCACAATCTGTGATATTGGAGCTTCAAAATATTAGTGATGCTACTGTATTTTTGAAAGGGCAGAATTGTCAATGCGTTAAACTGTAAATCAGGTTGTATATGCAGACGTTAAGCTACTTAAAATGTTGATTTGAACATTTAATTGTACAAAAGAAACATGCAAGATAGTCTTTTTCTGAGCGCTGTGTGTATATGTTATTCAATGTTTCTGATAGACATACACTCACCGGCCACTTTATTAGGTACACCTTACTAGTACCGGGTTGGACCTATTTTTGCCTTCAGAACTGCCTTAATCATTCGTGACATAGATTTAACAAGGTACTGGAAATATCCCTTAGAAATTTTGGTCTATATTAACATGAAAGCATCACGCAGCTGCACGTCCATGATGTTAATCTCCCGTTCCACCACATCCCAAAGGTGCTCAATTGGATTGAGATATGGTGACTGTGGAGGCCGTTTGAGTACAGTGAACTCATTGTCATGTTCAAGAAATCAGTCTGAGGTGATTCATGTTTTATGACATGGCATGTTATCCTGCTGGAAGTAGCCATCAGAAGATGGGTACACTGTGGCATTAAGGGATGAACATGGTCAGCAACAATACTCAGGTAGGCTGTGGCGTTGACATAATGCTCAGTTGGTACTAATGGGCCCAAAGTGTGCCTGAACTGTTGAGACAAGGCAGGATGGATCTATGCTTCCATGTTGTTGACGCCAAATTCTGGCCCTACCATCTTAATGTCACAGCAGAAATTGAGACTCATCAGACCAGGCAACGTTTTTTTTTTCCGATCTTCTATTTTCCAATTTTGTTGAGCCTGTGCGATTTGTGGCCTCAGTTTCCTGTTCTTAGCTGACAGGAGTGGCACCCGGTGTGGTCGTCTGCTGCTGTAGCCCATCCGCCTCGGTTGGACGTGTTGTGCGTTCAGAGATACTCTTCTGCATACCTCAGTTGTAACAAATGGTTACTTGAGTCACTGTTGCCTTTCTATCAGTTCAAACCAGTCTGGCCATTCTTCTCTGACAAGACGTTTGCGCCCACAGAACTGCCGCTCACTGGATATTTTCATTTTTTCCGACATTCTCTGTAATCCCTAAAGATGGTTGTGTGTGAAAATCCCAGTAGATCAGCAGTTTCTGAAATACTCAGACCAGCCTAACTGGCACCAACAACCATGCCACATTGACAATCACTTAAATCAACTTTCTTCCCCATTCAGATGCTCAGTTTGATCTGCAGCAGATCCTCTAGACCATGTCTACATGCCTAAATGCATTGAGTTGCTGCCATGTGATTGGCTGATTAGAAATTTACGTTAACGAGCAGTTGGACGGGTGTACCTAATAAAGTGGCCGGTAAGTGTATCTGATTCAGTTAATTTTGCATTGAGTGTCCATATTTTAGTTCATGTGGAGAAAAAAAACTGACAATTTTTAAAACATCATATCTTTATGAAAAATGTATTTGTCAGTTAAGCAACAGTGTTCGCATCAGGGTACAGTGAAGGCTATTCAGCTGTGTGAAGGTTACGCCAGATCTAACGCATGCACTTAATGCCGAAATGTCATTTGGCCTTACATTTTAGCTTCTCGTTAATTAAATGTGCCATATACTGCATTGGTTTAATAAGTTAAATTGTTCTCTGATATCTAGATAGTAGGTTTATGGCTTCGATAAGTTCAAAAAGTCTTCAGAAATGGTTTTATAAGCTAAATTATTACTCCATAAAATACTCATAGAATCAGGAGGTCCATGATTGACTATATATGGTTTGTGTCGAAAATATTAATGAGCTCCGCTCTGACATACCACTCTTACAGAGAGAGAGAGAGAGAGAGAGAGAGAAAGAGAGCATGATGTCCGCTTAACAATCAGAGTAATGTTGACCTATTTTGCTCACCAGATCTGTTGTGGATAAAGGCTAAATTATAATTAAACTTGACAAAAAGAGTGACAGAGATGTATCGCGTTGTATTTTAAAGCTACAGTCAAAGATAACACAGCCAGGAATTAATATCAACCTCTGCATGAGTAGATGACAGTTGAGCTGGGTGATTTGACACGATTTAGCAGTCTACACGTTTGTTGAAACAATCTCATCAAATTTTACCCAGTAACGCACAATTTGGGGCTTATGTTTTCAAAATAAAAGTCCAACATAGACAGTAAGTGAATATTCGCTTAAAATAACTAAGTGAGAAAAATTATCACTGTTGTGTCACTAGAAAATGTTGTTGATTATCAAACACATCCTAAGGCGTGCATATTAATGGTCTCGGAGCTTTTTTTTAATGATTTCAGAACTGCATACGAGTCATGTTCTTTTAATGACGTGGCTGTGTGCTGGGCCCGGATGAGTGACCTAAAGTAAGCATATATGCAAATGCAGATAGCACGCATGGCCCATGAATGTCATCACAGTTTGTTTTGTCCTCTGATTGGCCCATTGTCCACTAAGGTTTTACACTTGTGTAATATACATGAAAAGGAGGAAGCAGTTGTGTCTGAGGCTCACAGTATACCCATTTCCATATAGTGATCTTTTATTATTCTACTATGCCTTGGTATACCCATATTTTCTTTATAGGGCACCTTTTAATAAGCTTATTTCAAAGTGAAAGTGACAGTTTCTTCACTCTCTCTACTAGTATTTAAAAAAGTTATTGAAAACAATACAAATTATCAATAATAAAAGATAGAAGAAATTTACAGTGTTTAGCACAAATAAAAATGGAGCGAATGCCAAATCAAAGAAGTTAACAATTAGAAAAACAATTGTTTAAGTTTCGTGTTCACTGATTATTTTGCTCACATTGATCAACTACGCTGTTCCAGACAATTTTCGACATTGCTGCTCAAGTGATTATCACTGAAAGTGTGCAGAGTGAACTTGCTAAATTACTAGTCCATGGTCATTTTGAGTGAGATGCTAATGGTCTAATCAGATTATGTTATCTATGCTAAGCTAAGCTAAAAGTGCTCCCGCCAGACCTGGAGAGCAGCGATGCAATTATTCCCATTTCTCTCCATTTTAACTGCACTTTGTGCCTCCTGATTTATTTGTTTGTGCTCCTAGATTTTTCTTGTGAGATGCTACAGTGCTTTTTAAAAAAATATTAATATTAATATAAAGATACATATCGTGGTTCTTTTCCCAGCCATCCTTAAACCCAGATGGAGAGTCTTCACCTGATGTTGTGCTGCTCAACCGCTGGAGCGTGAGGAACTACCACGTGCAACGAGGCGACATTGTGTCAGTTCTGTGAGTAGCTACATTTTAAGCCATCCTAAACTGGTATGACCTGCTATGTGAGATTTCACTGTCATGAATACCCACTGCAGTGCTGTTGAAACTGTACAAAGCAAGTGACTGGAAAAAGTGTCTGTTGCTTGTCAGTGCTGGTTAGACCAATAATTTTTTATATTTTAATGCATTGCGTATGGTATGATATTTAGTAAAGATGTTATATGGCACAGTTTGGATGCATAGCGTACCAGATACAGTAAATGTGAAGAATGTAGTTTCTGCTCTACTATAGTGTCAAATAGCAGGATTACAGAAATGGAGTATGTGTAAGGGATGATGTACATCTATGCAGTTCTTCTCACAGAATAAAGCCTGATATGTTCATCAGCAGTTCTACAAACCTGAAGGTATTTATTCTGCGAAAACAACCAACTATGTACATTTTACTGCTTATTACACAGCTTCTTGCCCCAAAACTAAACAATTAGACACAAAATATTGACTTGAGTTGTAATAATTTAATGAAACTTACAGCAAAGATGAAAGAAACAAAAATGGCTGAATGGACCTATAACTAACTTCTTATAAATGTACTATTCAGTCTAAAGATGATGACAAACAGTCAAGAAAAGCAGTGTGACAGGCAAACACATAAATATGGTTGTGAATGTATTCCCTGATGGTCATGATGATTTAAAGTACCTCAATGAACCTGTGTTATCAGTTTCAGCAGTTGTTATCTGGGAATGACATACCTTGGAATATCATGATTGACCAATCAGAATCAAGTATTCCAGTGAGCCATGAAATCGTTTCAAATAACCTCTTCAAACACATCTTACACTCACCTTTTTATATATTTGATATATTTTTGAGATTATATTTTTAGGGATGTTAATGATTAATGAACAATCAATTCATTATTATTAATAACTTAGTTTTTTTTACTTAATAACTTCACTTTTAATTTTTTTTCTCTTCACTTTCGTCAACTGGTGAAGTTTTTTTTCCCTCGCCACTGTCGCCACTGGCTTGCATGGTTTGGGATCTGTAGAGCTGCGCATCGTTGGATTTGCTCTTCAGTGTTTGGACTCTCAGTAGTGATTAATAAACCCCACTGAACTGAACTTAAACACTAAAAACTGAACTACACTGTTCCTATTTACTTTGATCTTTTATGTGAAGCTGCTTTGACACAATCTACATTGTAAAAGCGCTATACAAATAAAGGTGAATTGAATTGAATTGAATTGAATAGTTACAGGTATCAGATGGTGCTGACTGTAATCTTGCAATCACTTAAAGTCATAAGTCTAAACGTTAAAAACACTTGTAACATAACAAATATAGTAGCAAACCTCAGAATTAATGTGTTTCCCAACCCTGTTCCTGAAGGCACACCAACAGTTCATGTTTTGGATGTCTCCCTCATCTGACCCATTAACTTCAGGTTTTGGAGTCTGTTCTAATGCAGAGTTTCCCAACCCTGTTCCTGAAGGCACGCCAACAGTACACATTTTCATCCTCTCCCTAATCAAACACACCTGAAACAACTCCTCAGAACATTAGAAGAGACTCCAAAACATGAAGTTAATGGGTCAGATGATAATGGGAGACATCCAAAACACGAACTGTTGGTGTGCCTCCAGAAACAGGGTTGGGAAACACTGCGTTAATATATTAACAATGTTAATAGTAGTGGACATTATAATGTTTTGTTGCCAAAAAGTAGTTTAGTTTTAGTGTTTTTACTTATTTAGTCTTTCAAATTTTTTATTATTATTGGTAAATATGAATACAATCATGCATATAATCTTGTAATATAGATTTTTTTTTTTTTTTTGGATTTTAAATATGCTTCTACTACTACTACTACTAATGATAATAACAATATTGGTCATTTATTAGTTTATCATAAATTAAGAGCATGACATTAGAATTATTTTCTTATTTTCTTCTTATATCTCTCCAAGTCGTTTTTTGGTAAAGTGTTGAAATCTTTCAAAATGACCTAAAAAGTCTGTCTAATACCCTGTAATTTGGCAGATGTTTTTTTTTTTTTAAACCAGAACATCATGTTGATCAGTTGAGCTCGTAGACCTCTTCTGCTCCGCGGTTGACATTTTGAGTCCTCACGTCCACTCAAGTTTCCAAATGCTTGACGAAAAATAGCATGTTCGTTCAGAAAATTGCCACTGAGATGTTCTCCATCCCAATAAAGACATCTGTAGCACTCCAAATTGCTAATTGGAGCATTTTGGTCCCTCTCCAGTCCGACACGGATCTCCTTGACCTTAAACCCAGCTGTTGTGAGAGCTCTAACTCAAGGGGAATCCTCTTCAGTATAATGAGCCCAATCTGTTTTAAGGGTTACTGTCATCGCAAGTAATTGGCACGGACGCAATCATCTGATATACTTTAATGCGGTGCTCAACACCAAGAGACTTTTGACACAGGCCCGGCAGAAGCTATCATCTATATTCTAGTTAGGTAGCTCCTCTTCTCTTTTATGCACGGTCTGTGTTTTGAAGCAGAGGGTTTGGAGGGAGAAAGCATTCATTTCGGCCAACTTGGTGATCAAACGTTCACCCTGCTGTGTTTTTGGCTTTTATATGTTTGATAGGCCAGCAGATGGGTTTAACGCTTTTGGCTGTTCAGATGAGGTTTTGATGAATCTGAGGGATTTGTGTATGATTATAATGCGACCACAGGATGTTTATCACATTTAAAGCATTACTCTGATGGGCTGCATCCTAATCAGAGAGAAAGTGGTAGTTCTCCTAAAAATAATGTGCTCATTTTCTGGCCATGTTAAATGTAGAGTTTTCTTTCCATCATCAGTATAAAAATTAAAGTTTTTTTCAGCTAAAAATGTTGGTGATTCATAAAATGCAAATTCTATCATGAACACTCTTGGGGCCCGGTCATACACTCAGAAGACAGAAGTGATGCAAGTGTTTTTTGCTAGTTTTAGCCCAGTGCAGGAATCATTTTCAGCTCCTGTGCCATCTTGTTTAAATAGCAAGTGCATCTGCGTCCATTTGTGCACCCATAGGCATGTTGGTCTGAAAAGTAGGTGAGTTAAGGTGCATTGTTGATGCGTTGGTATTTTGAGGCAGCTGAAACTAAAGCTTGTCTAAAGTCAGTGGTGTAGGTTTTACTATTCTTCTTACATGAACAGATCATTTTTCTTGCAAGCGAAGCATTCAGTATTTCTCCTTACAAAGTCTGCCATGCAACTAGTGAATGGTGCAATGGTGCAACCCTTAGTGCACCATGCACTTTAGATCATGCTCTTAGATTATTAAAGTAGTGCCCCTGGAGAGATACGGTAATGGGGTATATGCACAGCTAGTGTTTTTCAGCCAGTGATAAACTTCCGGTGAAAGGTTAATGTGAATATTTTCAATTTCATAAGCTTCTCTTTACAGCATCAATGTTGTAATGTAATTACAATACATTCAGTTAAATAGACTTAAGCATTCATTTAGTTCTTCAAGCGTAAAACGAGATAAAAGACTGTGTAAATGCTAGCGCTGTCAGGATCAGCAGACAAGCACAGAAACTCCATTGAAAATACTGGGGTAAAATAAAATGTCATATTTTAAAGACATGGCGGGGGAATATGGAATTTAATGCAGTGCTTCTTGACCGGTCTGAGACCCACTTTATATTGTATATCTATCAGACAATGAAGATCACTGATTTTTAAAGAAATCAGACCTTTAACGTGGCTATTTTATAATGGAAAGTTCACCGGAAGCGTTGAGGCTGGCTGGCTGAAATTAAAATTCCATTTGCATATACCCCATTAGTATGGTAATCAATTGTTGCAGAGAACGTCTGAAAATATAACACTGTTGCTGCAAACATAACATACCAACTTACAATAACATAACAAATTACACAAGTTTAAAATGTAATGTGTTACATTACTGCATTCCCCAAAAATGTAATTAGATTACAGTAATGTGTAACTATGGAACGTGTTAAAAAAGTCTTGAGGCAAAAAGATTCCATTAATGCACCCGCTCGTACACTCTCAGAAAAAAATGGTACAATGTTGTACCAAAGAAGGTACAAACCCTTGTCACTGGGGCAGAACCTTTTTATGGAACAGAATTGTACCTTAAGACAAAGAAGCAAATTTGTACCATTGCAGTTTGTACCTTTTAAAGCACAATTTTGTACCATGGGAAACCAAAATGTACCTTTGGTTTTTAAAACCTACAGATGCAATATTGTAATGTCATCAAAGATACAAATCTGATCCATGAAGGTACCACCACAGTGCCAAGACACTTTGTACTTTAACAGTGTCAAATGTGTTCCTTCAAGAACTATTTAAAAGCATGTTGCTACTGTATATGCAAAATGTGTCAATTAATACATTTATTAAACAATGTTTTTAAAGAAGTTTCTTTTTGTGTAAATACACATTTTCCATTTACAATAAAGAATAAAAAATTCTTTAACAGAAATCAAAAGATCTATTTTTTGCTAAACATTTCACAACACTTTTCACAAAAAGTTACAGAAATACATTCTCCCATGCACAATATAAAACTTTTTTTCTCCAATTTTCACACAATACCTTTGTAATCACATAAAAGTTCATTTAATTCACTTAATTTTAAAATGGAAATAGAATTATGCAAAAGTGTTGTAACAAGATATGCACAATGTTTGATTAGATTGCAATACTAAAATGTCTGCATGAACACTTGTATATGCGGGACTTTTGCCAGCTGACAAGCGTAGTGGAAAGCAAATTGATAGTGGATATCAATAATGAAAATGTATACATCAAAAAATGCTTACCAAATGTTTATTGAAAATGCCTTAAATGGTTAGTTTACAATACCTATAATTTTGTGTTACAAGTTGTTTTGTTTTATAGAACTTAATAATTAATGTTTATGAGTTTCTTCAAACATTTGCTTTTAAATGATGATTCATGTTTTAATATGGAAATTATTCATAAAATAATTTTACCTTTTCAGTAATATTTATTTTCATAGATACTGTAATAAAGGAGTTGTCCAACACTTATGTACAGTATCTTTTTTATGAGAACAATTGTGTGCCTCCATTTCAATTGTACCATAAAAGGTACAGAACAGTATCATAAGAGTTCTTTTCTGTATCGTATAAGGTACAACTTTTACAACTTTTTTTTGTTCCTTAAAGAACATTATTTGTACCATGTGTACCACATTTTCTGAGAGTGTAGGTGAAGAATAAGGTGAAATATAAAAGTATTTTTTATAAAAGTTTTTTTTTCTGTAGGAGTTCCGGATGAACCAAAAAATAATGAGTTTTCAAAAAGATTTTCCTACCACTCTTATATCTGTCATTGGTCAAACAAACTGATAGCTCCACCCCTCTAGCTCACATTATTGGCTGAGCCACTGTTGCTATGTCAGGCTGACTGAAATTCTCAAATAAACAAAAATGTTTTCTAAACTTCAAGGGAAATCTGCCTTTTAATGGTTTAGATAGTTTGTGTCTAAATCTGGAATAAGAAAAAGCTTTTTTAATAGTCTTTTTTTGTAATAAATAGAAGAAGTATCGATTTTAAAGCAGTATACTGTTTGTTTAGTTTTGTTTAAATCCCTGCATTGAGACCAGTATTGTGAGTATGGTAGGCAGATTCACTCTATCATTACCCAAAGATGGCACTCTTCCCCTGCTGGGAATTCACTGCACTGGGAACATCATGTTCATCCTTTGCTGAATTATTCTGAGAGAAAAAGCTAGCGCTACATGGTAATAACCCTGACTTTGATTGTTTTAGCCGTTTTCAAGGCCCATATAACATCATGGTTTTATACGCTATGTAATGGGGTGTGATGTGCTGACAAGGAAAATGTTAATATTCTAAATGAGCTAACTAGGTGAGCTTAAAATCACAATTATGGACCCATCTATCTTTTATAAATATATCAATTTTGGATTTTTACATTTATGCATTTGATGTCTACTTTTATCAAAAGCATCAAATATTGTTCACCAAAAACTGTAAGATATAGTTCCAAACCTGTAAGACTTTTGCTTGGAAATACTACAGTGCTTCCTGAAAAGGTTGTAATTATACAAAAAATAAAATAAAATAAATAAAAATATTCAAACTCATAACCTTGTTCTAAAATATAGAGATTCTAATACAAAAAGAAAGTGTAAAAAGTGTATTCACCGCATAAATGATTGCTTTTAAGTTATTTTATTTATATATATTTTATTTTATTTATATTATATTATATTATATTATATTATATTATATTATATTATATTATATTATATTATATTATATTATATTATATTATATTATATTATAGTGCTGTCGCCTCACAGCAAGAAGGTCACTGGTTCGAGCCTTGGCTGGGTCAGTTGGCGTTTCTGTGTGGTTTGCATGTTCTCCCTGCATTCGCGTGGGTTTCCTCCGGGTGCTCCGGTTTCCCCCACAGTCCAAAGACATGCGGTACAGGTGAATTGGGTAGGCTAAATTGTCCGTAGTGTATGAGTGTGTGAATAAGTGTGTATGTGTTTCCCAGTGATGGGTTGCAGCTGGAAGGGCATCCGCTGCATAAAACAAATGCTGGATAAGTTGGCGGTTCATTCCGCTGTGGTGACTCCAGATTAATAAAGGGACTAAGCCGAAAATAAAATGAATGAATGAATGAATGAATGAATATTATATTATATTATATTATATTATATTATATTATATTATATTATATTATATTATATTATATTATTTATTTATTTATTTATTTATATTATATTATTCATTTTATTTCATCCATTTTAATTTATTTATATTATTTTGTTTAGTTTTTTTTAATTTTTTTATTCTTTTTTCCTTTATTTTATTTTATTTTTTATTTATTTATTGGAACCCATGGCCTTCCATGCTAGCATGGTGATATGCTGTTTGAGCTACAGAAAGGCTTATTTCAATATACTTTTATGTCTGAATATGTTTTTTTTAAATAATTTTTTCTTTGGATCTGTACCCACAAACAATGCTTTGATAGTGTGATGATCTACCAAGTAAACAACAAGAAGGCTACTTTTATGTTAACAAATACAACAATTCTTTGATTTTTAAACAAAATATTCAAATTCTATCAAACATTTTGATTTTAGTTATCTAATGGCAGTTCGTCAGTTCTTGCTGTCCTTGGGGTTTGAACGCATGACCTTTCCTTTCCAAAAAATGTTGTATTTTATAACATGTCATTATTTACTGACTCTATAATTTATTATTGTACATTAACATAGTGTATTTTTATGGCATTTTGTCAATTGTGGTTTTCATTCCTTCAAACGTATGACTTTGCCATTGCTATCATGCTTATTTCATTGCTTTTTTTATTTTATATAATATATTTGTTCTTTGTGTTTGACACATTTTCATTGAATATCATGTGCCGTGTCTTGAATCTCAGGAAAACAAAGGAATGGTTGATGTTTTTACTATTAGTTATATAAAATATCACAAATCAATCCCAGCTGTCAGGTTTCTGTAGAATCCGTATGTTTTTATGCAGCTGCACGAATTTAGTTTCCCTGCCTGTTTGGATCAAATGTAGATCTAATTGGGACTCATTTCAAGCGTTGTCTAAGGAAATCTCCGAGCCCACAGAGTAATATCTTATTTAGAGAACATTCCTCATCTTCAGACAGCAGTCGATAGGGAATAACATCTGTCAGGGCGTTTTATGCGTACAGAAAGCGTTTTGTCATGCTTTCGGTGTAAACAGGGACAAAGTTGACGATTTAACGAATTGCCATTTGTACTTCACCACTTCCTAAGAGCAACCAGAAAAATACCCTTGCCACAGCAGGATGTTGTTGTTTTTAAGTCAAAAGGGAGGTTTAAGACACAGAGCACAGATTTTTATAGTGCTGAAATATTTCCAAACATTTTACAAATAATCACAGGCTGCGAAAAGAAAGTGTAGGTCATAAAAATAGTTGTTCTGACTAGAAACATTGAAAGTGCACACAAAAAGAAGGTACATTTTCATTAATTCACAGCTTTTTTTTTCTTTTTCTTTTTCCGAGGCACTTTGAAGTGTGCTGGGCAGAAAATGGAATCTGGATTGGGCTGAATGTAATTAGCCTTGTACTGTACATGGAAACCAGTTCACTTCAGGTGTCCTCAGAGAGGTTTCACGGAGCACAACACTCATTCGCAGAATTCTGTTTTCAGCTCAGGGTGAACCAAGCTGAGGTGTTTTTAGGACTAGCGTTTTTCTGCTTTTATAGGCAACCTGCTTGGTTTTTTAATGTTGGGGTTAGCCCGAGAGCCTTGATAGGGACAACCTTATTGTTATATAAGGGTGCTAAAGGAAAGTCAGGGTTTGAGGGTTCCTTGAGTCACCAGAAATTATTAATAATATTTACCCAAAGAACTTCAGAAAAATATGTGAAGTGTTAAAAATTTATTAATTTTGGCATAAGCTACAAGAAAGTGTTACTTTAAGAGCTATTATAAGAAAATGTTCAGTGTATACAGTTGTTTCAAACTACTTAAAAGGCGAAGGGATACAATTAGTAAACAGTAATTTAATAACTTGGATTAACAATGAGCAATGGCAACATTTCTTACAGATATGTAAAAAGACAATCATTTATTAGTTATTAACTCCATTTCTGTCATGAAACTTCTCTGAGAGTTTGCTTGGGGGAAGCAAGGTCGCCTCACAGCAAGTAGGTCACTGGTTCGAGTCCCGGCTGGGCCAGTTGGTGTTTCTGTGTGGAGTTTTTTATGTTCTTCCTGTGTTTGCGTAGGTTTCCTCCGGGTGCTCCAGTTTCCTCCACTGTCCAAACACATGCACTATAAGTGAGTATGTGTGTTTCCCAGTACTGGGTTGCAGATGGAAAGGCCTCTGCTGCATAAAACTGTCAGAATAGTTGGCAGTTCATTCCGCTGTGGCGATCTCTGAAATAGAGCTGAAGGAAAATGAATGAATGAATGAATGAGTTTGCTTGGCTTATTTAAAATACATTTTTTTGTTTTCTGTTGCAATCATAATCTGCGTTATTTTACTGTTTGTTTTATTTAATTAATTTTGTTTCAGTTTTCTTGCCTTTTATTTTATTTAGGGAGTTTTTTTATTTTTATTTTAAATGATTTTTATGTTATTTTGACTGAAGTCTAAATCTAAATAGTTTGTTGTAATTGGTTTTATTTTATTTATTTATTTATTTTTATATGTTGCTGTGGAGGCCGTCTAATGATCCAACTGTTTACACTTTAAAAGATCTGGCATGATGCCGTGCCGCTTCTCGTCTGGTGTGTGACCCCTTTCAAGTCTTTAAAATCTCTCCGCCGGCAATTGCACAGGTACGGATATATCTGTATCAGTTCTGCTACTCCACTCTCCAGTGTATTCCTGTTTTCATCACTTGGTGGTGTTGTTCTCCTCTCTGACCTTTGAGGATGTGAGAGACAAATCAATCGCAAGTCAAATAGGTGGAGTTCCAGGACACACCCACGGATTGCATAAATGCCATGAACCAATGGTAGCCGAAAGGTGTTTAGGAGATCTGCTGAAACAAATTCAAAACAAACTGAATTGTGACCAGATTTTGTTTGAATTGAGGTCATTTCAGTTTGTTCTTCAGTTTCGTTTGAAGTTTATTGGGGCTGTGTTTACATATTTTTGTCTGGGTTATGCCTGGTGTCTACACTATTTAGACTTCTTTGACCTGCAGAAATTTGTGTTTTAAAACATTAAAGATCCCATTGTTGTTTGGAAGTGTTGGAGTTTCGTTTTGATTGAAAAACAAGCTTTGGAAAAATGTGGCTCTACGACTGGTCTTGACCTCTGAAATAGAGCCAAAGGAAAATGAATAAATGAATGAGTTTGCTTGCCTTTAAAAAAATGTATATTCTTAATTCTTAATTTTTTTTTTTCTTATTTTAAATGGTTTTCCTTGTATTTTAAGTCTATTCTAAGTCATAATCTAAATAGTTTGTTTTAATTTTTTTATGTTGCTGTGAAGGCCATCTAATGATCCAACAGTTGTTTAGAGCCATTTTATTTTGTTTTCCATTTTTTTATCTTATTTTGTCTGCAGTCTTAATCAACCAAAGTTTTAATGTGACCAACTCTTATGTTATATTTCTTGAATAATTATGTGCATGTGTTGCTGTGGAGACGATCCACCTCTGCAGCTGTTTTTACATCTAGGAGCTTCACTTAACAATACACACACTTCTGCAGTGCCCTATTTAATACGCCCATTATATAATTTTTAATCTCAACAGAAAACTACATTAGCCACACTCATGTAAATATATCTGCAGTCACAGGCACAGCAGTTATTGGTGTGTCACAGAGTCTGATTTGGGCAGAGATGTGTTGAAGTGTTGGACAGACATCAGTCAGCTTTCTCTGGCTCTCACTTTTGTCCTTTAAAGTGAATTAGCAGTGCTGTTGGGTGTTCATAAACTGTGTTCTGCCCACATTCGCGCAGGGGTGTTTTATTAGGACAATTCTAAAAGCCTCGATATGCTTTAAATGAAGTTCAACATTTGAGGGTGAAAAGCAGTTTGAAAAGGCTGAGTTATGATGCACTGTTTTTAAACACTTCAACATCCCTACGCTACTGTAGGCAGGGTTGAAAATGTGTCACACTGCTCACGTGTATCCCTAAACACAGCAATGGTGTGACTGTGAGAGAACTTTCATAAACATCTGATAAAACAGCCTTCTTCAGCCTGTCACACACCCAGAGGAAAAGCACCACAACGTGCCACACATCTTTACATTGTTTTCTATTTGCCATGGACAAAAAATAAATGCTGCCACGGGTGTGTGTAAACTTATAGTAAACAATGTTAAGAACTTTAAAAGATGTGGAATGGTGCACTAATGCTTCTCGTCTGGTGTGTGACTCTCTTCGAGTCTTTAAAATCTTTCCGTGAGCAATTGCACAGGTGCGAATATATCTGTAATCTGCTACTCTACTCTCCAGCGTATTCCTGTTTTCATCACTTTGTAGTGTTCTTCCCCACTTTGACCTTCATGGATTTGAAAGACGAATCAATTGCAAGTCAAAGAAGGCGGAGTTCTAGGACACACCCACCGATTGCATAAACGACATGGACTAATGGTAGCTGAAAGGTGTTTAGAAGCCAAAACGAGCTCCCCCAGAATGTTCACTTGTTGAAACAAACTCAAAACAAACCCAGACCCCGTTTACACTAATACGTTTAAGTTTTAAAATGGCAATATAGAACAAAAACTATCCACACTGGTGTTTCATCAAGCGTTTCTGAACATCTCTAGACTTTTTGCGTGGCTGTAGACCTTAGGCTTGAATGAACCTAATTGATTAATTATAGATTCACACTATAGGGCCAAACACTAGTACTTCAGTTTTTGATTCATTTAAGTGTAAAAAATTACCAGCCAACCATTCCTTAATCTCGTTAAAACAGGTAAAAAAGGACTGTAAAACAGAGTTTTCTCCCATTTTTATGAGCATATAAGGTCATCAGCAAAGAGATTGTAGCTTACATTATGCTTCTTACAAAAAGCAGCCAAGGGAAGCATGTATGGAAAAAAGAGCTGGGCCCAAAATTGAGCCTTGGGAGACACCACACTCCATACGTGCAGATGAGGAAGAAAGATTTCTTAATTCAATAGAAAAGGTTCTCCCTAAGAGATAAGAACTAAACCAATTCAAAACATTTCCTTGCATCCCAGCCCACAATCCTAAACGCTCAATCAAAATATTGTGTCAAATGCCGCAGTCAGGTCTAGTAAAACTAGAGGTGCGCATTTTCCAGAATCAACAGTCAGAAAAATATCATTAGACACTTTAAGGAGAGCTGTCTCAGTGCTGTGCAGTGTCCTAAAACCAGATTGAAATTGATCAAGAATGTCATTTCCAATTAAATGAGTAGAAAGCTGTTGAAAGACAACTCTCTCTTAGATTTTGGACTGAAAAGACAATTTTGAAATTGGTTGATAGTTTTTTAAATCAGATGAATCCAGATTGGGCTTTTTTTAAAAGGGTTTGTACTACAGCATGCTTAAAACAAGATGGCACGACTCCACTCAGCAAACTAGAATTCACTATTGATAAAAGGTCTAATCCAACCACCTCCAATACCTGAATGAGAAGATGTGGAGGGATAATATCCAGTGAACATTGGGAAGGCTTCAAAGACAAGTAGTTATCTCAGTGTTTAAGGCTAAGTTAATTTTTTAAAAAGACCTCTAGGGTTATTTGGAGGCTTTCTTATAAGATTAGCAAAATATTCTGTTTTTGCGGCTTTAACTGCCTTCTGATATTTAATCATAGAGTCTTTTAAAATATCATAATGCACCTGTAGTTTAATTTTCTTCCATGTTCTCTCAGATTTTGTCCATAGCTGACGAATGCTACAGGTATCACCATTTAGCCACGGTTGTCGTCTGGCTTTAGGTTTTAAAAATTTCAAAGGAGCACACAGCTCCATGTAAGAATATTGTTCATGTATTATACTTTTTACACTGGATAGTGTGGACTGAGAAAATTTTGGGGAAATGCAGTAAATACTCCAATATGGATGAATAGTGTTTTCATTCTGAAACCCTGTTAAAAAACACACTGGTCACACAGGGGTGCCCAGCGGAACCCTATACTTTAGTGAATGTTTTTTAGAATTCAAATGGCCTTTTTCGCACAATAATCTATAAGGACGCATGCTATAATGGAAGCACCCCTCTGTGCCAAGTGTGTGTGCGTGTCAAGACATTAGTGGGTTATTCTGAAACGTGGCACTTCAAAATTCACTTCTAAGTTCCATGCATCATTCAGGTAGGTGGCAAGATGCCAAGCAAAACTCCAGAGAAAGAATGGAAGGATGGAGAAAAACATGGCTTTTGGCACTTGAGGAATAATGCAGCATATATGATATTAAAAATGTGTTTCAGTGTCTGTGTATGAGAGACAGTACAAATGTGTTTTAATTACCCATACTTTTCTATAATTATATGTATGTAGCTGCATTATTTCAGTTAAGTTTTTTTTTTAATTTGAGATTAATTCACATTTAGTTTTTTACTGTCCTTCATTGAATATGCAATAATTTTAAGGGTTATTGCTATTAATTGTTGCTATATGTGGCATAAGATAACTGGGGTATGATACTTTGGAATGGGAATGGCATCCCAGAGTCCTAATCTAAACCTGATTTAAATTTTCTGAAAAACCTTGCTGACAATGTTATTGCTAGACCCACACAGAATCTGTGCATGCCGAAATCCACAGATGATGTTTTAAAATGTTATATATATATATATATATATATATATATATATATATATATATATATATATATATATATATATATATATAAGTCAATTTTGATCACCGTTTGAAATAAATGCGCTTCTCCCAAACAATTGTAGTTACCAGTTAATGATGGATGGGAATTTTGGGAAAAATTAGAAAAATACTCATCAATTATCTGCACATCGTGTGGTCCTTTGCCTCCACGGCTTGCATTAAAATCCTTTAACACACGGAAAGCCGTTGACTATCCCTTACATAGTTTTGTACATAGTTTTAATTTCAGTAATACTATTGAATAATATGCAAATGTTTAGACAAATTATACACAATACTTTATTTATTAATTATTATTGTCTGTTTTTTTAGTGCAGGTATTGCTCGAAGAATCTGCTGTAGCTTTGTTTAGCAAACAAGTGAATCTAATTTGATCTTCATTGTTTTTTATGAGTTATTTTTTTATTTTTAAGTGTTAGGTTTTCAGTTTCTACACTCTCAAAATTATTCTGCATAAATTCTTCATTTTTCATAAAATTCTGCACAGAAAAAGCAAAAAAAAAATTAAAATCGAGTTATGGCTAAGCAGGTGAGAGACTAATGATGTCCTGATGAGCTGACAATCTACCTACATTTATAGCTACAGCTAAAACTGGAACAAAATCAAGTGTTTAAATTGTGTGGCATGAAATACTGTTTCTGAGCTCAATCCTCTACTCATTTGAACTGAGGAAACTCAGTAGTCATTTATGAGCACTGTTTATGCCTAGCACACTTTAAAGAGAATCTTTGACAAAAACCATGGTGTAACTACAGTCTCTGAACTTGCTGCATCCCAGACACTAATATATTAACCATTTATAAAAGATGAATCACTGTCTGACCATCTGAGATGAGGCATGGGATATAAACATTATGATCATGAATTTCAATAATATTACAGCACCCTGTGAGCATTTACCGTTTGTTGTTTCTTTTGGAAAAATATAACAACACTATTCTAGTGTTTTGTTGAAAATATTAATAAGAAAATCATATATACTGCCTTTACCAAGTAAATAATTTGCATATAAACACTGTGAAACGAAACAACAACAGCGCAGAACCTTCCAAATTGTCATCCTTGGCAAGTCAGAGCTCTCAGTGCAAGTATTTCTCGAATCACATGAGTTTATGGAGCCCAAAAACAGCCGTGTCATCACAATCCTCATGAGTCCCTGAGCAGCAGAGAGACACTCATTACAGTCCGGCCGTCTGCTCACCTACTGCTCACTGTATTATCAGTATCGGCACTGTTACAATCCATTTCCCCAATGGCCAATGGCTGCTATTAAATTCCCTGTCATAGTCGGGAGGGTCAGCGCTGTAGAGGAGTCATGGTAATGGCCATGGCGGATTAAGACAACGTGTCAAAACGCTAAGCCGCTAATAAGAAAGATACTCTGTAGGGGAATTACAGTCTGCTTTTAGACGGCCACAATAGAGGTTCAGGCCCAGAGATAGCGGCCGTTTGAATGAATTCGCTAATTCATTTCCCTGCTTTACAGAGCTTCTCGTTTGGAAATTTGGGACGTTCTGAGATAATTTGTATTTTTTGCTTATTTAAATGAGTTATTAAGCTAATGTTATCCAAACAATTATCATTTGAATGAAAATTCTTATGAAGGAAACAAACAAATTAGTATTATTCGTCACTTTTGCTTTTATTTGCCTGCAAGATTGTGAGTTCATTTGCTACAGACATACTCTGTATTTATTTATTTATTTATTTATTTATTTATTTATTTATTTATTTATTTCTAAAGCTTTTTTACAATGTTGATTGTGTCAAAGCAGCTTAACATAGAAGTTCTTGTAAATTGAAACTGTGTCAGATCAGTTTTCAGAGTTGAAGTTCAGATCAGTTCAGTTCAGTGTGGTTTAATTTTCACTGCTGAAAGTCCAAACACTGAAGAGCAAATTCATCGATGTGCAGCTCCACAAGTCCCAAACCAAGCAAGCCAGTGACAACAGTGGCGAGTAACAAAACTTCACCAATGGGCGAAAGTGAATGAAAAAAAAAACCTTGAGAGAAACCGGGCTCAGTTGGGCATGACCATTTCTCCTCTGGCCAAACTTCCTGTGCAGAGCTTCAGTTTAGGTGCCGAAAGACAAGAGGAATATGTCTTACAGGTGGTTGTCAAGTTCACTCACCTGCATGGAGCACACTCACGCACACTACAATAATTATATTATAAAAAAGAAACTTGTATTACATTTTCATGAATTTAATGAACATTTAGTTTACATTCAATGTTTAAAATAACATAATTTTATTCATTTAAATGTAATGAATAGATTTTTAAAGGAAATAATTTTAAACTTTACGTAAAACATATGTTGAATATATAGTACATGCTTAATTTAAGAAATAATTTATTATATTATATTATATTATATTATATTATATTATATTATATTATATTATATTATATTATATTATATTATATTATTTAAATTATGCAAATATTAAATTAATCATTAAAAACAAATTTAAAATTAATTATTAATCATTTTGTCTTCTTTAAATATAAAAATAATTAACATTTATTATTATTAATGATAAAATTGTATTATTATTATTACATTAACACTGATATATTCTGAAGCATGTAAAATAATATTGGTAACCTGAACGGGCAAAAAAAAGCTTAAGCCCTAAATGGAGGGGAAATCCTTGCACCAGTTTATCTGGTGATTATTGGAACACTTTAATCTCGCGACCTTCATCAGGCATACTGACAAAAAGGTTTTAATCTCAGAGGTGCAGCCGTAGAGTTCCACTTGTTATTGAGTCTTTTTTTGTGCATCAACAGTGTTTCTATCTGTATGGGTTTGCTCCTTCTTCTTCTGTCATTACCTCACAGCTATCGCGGAAAAAAAGCTTTCGCCCTACCCAGAGACTCGGCTAAAGATTGATGTTTCTTTTACTTCCAAAGACATTTTTTCTCTGCACTCAAATATAGCTTAGAGCCTTTTTCAATCCTGGCCCAACTGAAAAGTCTGTGTGTGTAGAAAGAGAGAGAGATACAATACAACACTCAAAACATCTTGAGAATGTAGAATGCTGTCCTCCAGTCTAGACCTCACTTATTTATAAACCATTATTAGCCAATACAAACCTGTCGGGTTCTGGGATTTATTTTGTCTATATGTGGTCTCTGCATGAATATATTTCGTTTTGTGTGTTCTATACATTTTCATAAGCGAAAGGACAGCTTTTGAAAACACACTCCTTTTGAGGGCATGCACAAACACAGATGCCCAGCACTTTAGCCATAGAAAGATTCATCCTTGTCTAGTGTTTGGATTTCTTGTCTCCCAAAAAGTTATAAGTGATAAAAGTGTCTGTAATCATTTAACTTTCTGTGGTCTGAAGAGATTTTAAAGCCCTGGAGAAGTTGGGCCCCTGATATTTGTGCTTTTTTCAGTTTCATATAAAAATATTAATGGCTAAAGTCTAATGACTTGCCTCTTTTTAGTACAAACATTAACAATGTTAAGCAGTCGGCGCCGGTAACCTTGCGGGTATATAGGGTTGACATGTAGCACCATTGCACTTCTGACAACCCAAGATTGAGTTTGTGGACTCGAATTAGAAAACAATTCATATAAATTTTGCTATTGTTGCATAATATTTCAGTTTTTTTATTTTTGTATGTTTAAGCCTAAAAAGGGACAGTAAACATTTTCGCAGAGCTTTTGTCTATTGAATCTGGAAGGCTAGAATTTTTACTAAAAATATTTTCATCTGCTTACTCACATTGTTGGCGTAACGCATTAGAAGTAACGTCCGTTATTTAATAATATTACTTTTTTGAAGTAATGAGTGATATAACGCATTACTTTTATAAATAAGTAATATTATTTGAGTTACTTTTAAAAAAATGTAACACGAGTTACTTTTTACCTTAATTGGATTTAAAAACATTTTGCGGAATAAAAATGACCTTAGTCATATTGAATCACACACTCAATGAGAGAGCGTGCTGCGAGGAAACAGCACGCATCATCATCAGGTCTGTTTTTTTTCACAGTAGATGAGTCAGTGTACTGTTCTAATAACTGAATAACTCAGGATATTGGTTTATTTTGAGTCAGAGGGAGTATCCGGTATGTTAGTACTTGCTGAAGACGCAAACCGTTTAACTACAACTACATTCAAATTAATTAACTGGTTTGACCGGTTCACTTAGAAGATTCGGTTAAAACAAAGGATTCATTCGCGAATTGCCTGTCATCACTACAGACAGTCAGAATGGCAGGCTGGAAATTTACATTTTTTAAATGGATTGTTGTTATTTTGAACTCATCGAAGAAAAGAAGTAGATTGTCATTAAGTGTAGATTATATTTAGGTAAATATACAACTACAAGATACACATCACAAAAAATAAATAAAACTGGATGCGAAGCAGTGCACCCGCTCTCCACCTCCAGCTAAACAATAATTGATTGACATCAGTTCACTTTCTCCAGGTAAAACAATTAATTCGACTAAACTAAAAAAAAAAAGAGGTCATTGCTTTTATTGTTGAGGAGATGCAGCCACTGTCTAATGTTACTGTAGAAGCGACTGCGTTTTGTAACATAGTAAGATTTTTTCTCTTTTGGAAAATATATATTCTCTTTGTATAAAGCTCAAAGATTTATTTTGATTTGGGGATGTTTTTATTGTCTTACTGTTCATTTTGGTAATAAACATTTTAAAGGTTTAAAATCAGTTTTTCCTTATTAATTATTTCTTGTTAGTACTCTTAGGCTTTATTGTAGTCTGTATCCCAATGGACAGTGAATTTGCTTAACTAATAACACAAAACATTCAAAAGTAGCAAACACATTAAATACTGTCATTAACCTGTATATGCAGCATGTATAGCACTGCTCAGAAAGTTCTTAAAATATAATTTTATCCTACATTTTCTTAAAGGAAAATAAAGGTGTAGGTTATATACTGTAGGTGGTTGTTAAATGCAGAGCTTCTCTATAAAAAGGTGAAATAACACCTGAAAGAGATCAAACCTCAGCCAGGTAAGGAAAAGTAACGCAAAAGTAACTCAGAAGTAATATAACGTATTACTTGCCATAAAAAGTAACACAATTAGTTACTTTTTTGGGGAGTAACTCAATATTTTAATGCACTACTTTCAAAAGTAACTTTCCCCAACGCTGCTCACTCATTCATGTTAAATCAGTATATTGAATTACTTTTTTGAGAGTTTTTTTGCACTTATGCAAATGAGTGTCAATGTCATAAATTTGATGGTGATTCTTAGGACCGGGATGCATCAAAAAGATGGATGTCCATTGGGCAACATCTGTCGGGCTAGTTTTTTGGTGTATATTCCACACATCAGTTCTAAAGTTCACCGATTCAGCATGTAGCATCGCCATTGGTACAGAGCGAATGCACTGATTGGCTGTTTAGCCACGAATCAAAGCATGAGAATCAAAACTTAATGACAAAATGATGCAAATGAAGAGGTAACACAAAGAAGCTGGCTGACATTCCATTGCATTTTTGAAAAAAATATTTGCCAACGATGTGGATTATCAGAGGAATCCTTTACACAAGGCTGTTATAACATGTTTAACAGTCATCAGCATCTTAAATCCTTGTAGGTTTTAATATTTAGATTTTTTTTTAAAGAGTATCGAACATTTATATGTATTTATGTATTATTATATCATCTTTGCATCAAATTACCAAAAAAAGATACTGTTTAAGTGAGACGTTTGAAATACAGCGTCTATGGGCAGGACAGTACATTTGAAGTTGTTCTCTCTTCTGGCTGCCGTTATCTCACACAATTATTTTCTTGAAAGTGTTGATAACATTGTCATGGATGCTCTAAGTTTACCCGACTATTACGATTTCAGCTTCTGAGAAACCCAGAAATGTGAAAAGGATTGAATCCCACAGAGTGAATCCCTCTGTGTTCAACATAATGTATTGTGAAAATGTATGCAACAAATATACATCAAAATACACACATCCTAGTTTTACAAATGGAAAAAAAATAAAGAAGAATAAAAACAACAGCAAACTTCTGAAAATGGCAAAGTCTGGGAGAACTAAAAGATATCATAACAAAGACCTTTATATCGCCTACTTCTTGTGAAGCAAAAAAAGTGCAGAACCTGGATGAAGATGAACTTAGTCTGCGTGAGTCAAGGTTTCATGCATGGTATTAAGCAGAGTATAATTTGAAAGGCTATACTGTTGGTTGTGATGGAACTCTCACATAATGTGAGTGATCAAAATGTCTTAGATACCTTTTTATCCCATCACACAAATGCTTTCTTTTGTTTTTGTATTAAACATTGTGCTTAACTTACATTGTGTATCAAATTTGATACTCATCGGTACAGAAAATGTAAAACTGTAATGATAACATTACCTGCTTGCATTTTGAGCACTCCTGAGTGGATTCTTTGACAGTGCTGATTGGCCATTGTGTTCACGCTCTTATGTTCTTAAGTCTGCGCTATGTGTGCTTGCTTCTGTGTATACGTGGGTGTGGTGTTTATGACTACGTTTCCGATCTGAAAGGTATTGGAGGATCCACATGCTGTGCTCATGACATTGAACACTGATGCTGGGACCACACCACCAAAACGTTTGTCACCATAGAGTTTAAAAAGCTGCGCAAACTTCAATGGCAAGTCTGTGAATAGGCCTCAGTGAGGTCAGCCTGTTTTTGCCTTGTCAACCTTGTCAAAATTCTTCTCTGAGAGATTTAATGTGTTTGTTTTTGAGCAAGTCACGCGACATACACTCACTTTTGTATTAGTTTACTAGGTTTAGGAGAGCATTCTATGTTGTTTATGTTTTGGATTTAGTTAGAGAGTTTAGTTAAGATGTTCCTTTTGATAATAAGTTTAGTTTGTAATAACAGTTAGTTAGTTTTTCATTTTGTGACACACAAAATTATTATAGGCTATGTCATAGCCTATAAATAACATACAATCCATATATGAGTGATCTGCTGACTGATCCTTTGATAGATGCGACTTTCAAATGTGAACACAACAGCCTATCAGATCTGTTAAACAACTAAACCGCTTTATTGTTAGCAGAAAATCGACTTTTTAATTATTAATAATTTTTTTATTTCACCACTGACTGTACTTTAGACATCCCTAATGTACAGTAACCTAAAATATATTTCAAGTTTGATAATTTAGCACTGCATGACTATAGCCCTATTCACCATACAACGATATAACGATGTGTAAAATGTACTGTATGTTCAGCTCTCACACGTGGTTTTGAATTTATACCTAAAGCAGTGGCAGGTGTCATTTCCTGCTTTTCATCATAATATGAGGCTCCATAAAAAAGACCCTTAATGTCAGCATCTCATTACATTCATGGTGTTGTTTGCAGTGGCGATCGCGATGGAAATGACCCCACTGTGGATGAGGGAATCACAATCCACCTACTCTATTATGCAATCATGACCACAATCAAATCCACAAGTGGCGCCAAACCTTTAGCCAAGTTGCCATCCTCATTTGGATGCTGGCAGCAGTGACAATGGCCCCTCAGGTGGAGTTAACCCATTTCCAAATTTAGCACAAGCCTGGGAGGGAAGTCAAAATTTAGGAAACTAAATGAGAGTTCATGAATTTTAGCGTGGGTTGTGGAAAAGGGGCGATGGGACATTTTTAAAGTCTGGTGCAAATATGACAAATACAAAGTGTGCTATACTGTCATGTTAGTCAAAATATCTTAAATTAACATGACAGTGAGTGATATGAAGGCCAAGTATAGACTCATCCTCTGGAATTAAGTTTTGCTCAAATTTTAAAAGATAGCAGACACATTTCTATTTTGTTAAGGAGGACATGGGTGTTATGTAGGTTCAATGTATTTTATACTGTAAAAACTGCTTAATATTTTGCCTTACCCCTAACCCCTACCAGAGTGCTGCCCACAATAGTCCCTTATGGGCCCCAAAGTAGCATGTGTGCTGGGAAATCAATCACAGCAACCCTGTGGCAATTCTTCAAAGCCAAAAGATGACATTAAGCATGATTTCAAAGCATTTTGAATTACAATGACACAGGGCATGTCCTCATAAACCACCTAAACATCGTAGTCATACCTATGTTGATAGGCAAATTTGTGTCCTCATAAAACACCCAAATCAGTGTGCGCACACCCAACGCTGTGGCCACCCTATGTAGCAATTGGGGTTCCATGTCTTACTCAAGGGTACATCAGTAACGGGTGTAAGAGTGCTGATTTTTGCTGAACTCCTACAAGTCCGGAAATTAAACCAGCAACCTTTGGCTTACAAGTCCAACTCTCTAATATATTAATGTTTTAGAATAAATCATAAAGATGTCTTATCAAATATCTCTGATCAAAAAATCTCTGACTCTCCATAAACACAACATAATTTAAATGAGAAGAAATTCTGCAGATCTCTGACCCTCCATAAACACAAATTCAGTTACATTAGAGGACATCCTAGAACTTTCTGACCCTCCATAAACAGAAATTAAAGGGCTCCTTTTTACCTTTTATACAAGATGTAAAGTTTCAGCTTAAAATACCCATCAGATTATTATTAATACCTCGCTGAAAATGTGAATTTTGGGGTTAGAGCATATTACTGTAGCATATTACATATTCATGTCATATAAACAGCAGTTAGTGACAGAGGCAGACGCAAATGAAGCAGAGATTAGCCCTTCCAGCTGCATACCAAGTAAGATTATTTGATGTATTTGTTCTGGAGTTTATTCACGACAAGTTCAGGGATGAGTCCCACAAATTGAGGCACACGTTTAATCTTGCATTGTTGTTCTACATCTACTTGCAGAAAATGTGACAGGATAAAAGTTAATATACATTGCTTTATCCATTATACTACTGTACAAAATAAACCAGATTTAACGTCCACAGTCCAGGACTCCTGTTGCTTTTAATGATTAAACATTGTTTTATACACTATGTGTCTGTGCTGATTCCAGAGGTTATGAATTACATAGCAATATTACTGGCTTCTCTTTATTATAAACAGTGCACTGTCTTGTAAAACTCATTCTTGATATGCAGCTTATCACGGAGAGAAATTTTAATCCCAGTTTCTTTGTAAATCCTGTTCTGTGGACCTGTTTATATGTGTTTCTATAGAGATTTGGTAATATACTCCTGTCAGTCAGTTTGGTGGGTGAAACAAAAGAGAAAAAAGAGACTTGTTGTCTTTATATCACTCTAATATGACTGTGGACACAATATACAGTTGAAGTCAGAATTATTAGCCCCCCATGAATTATTAGCCCCTCTGTTTATTTTTTTTCCTGAATTTATGTTTAATGGAGATAAGATTTGTTCAAAACATTTCTAAAAAATAGTTTTATGAAAAAAAAAAAATCTCCCAAATTATTAGATTAATATTTAATTTAATTTAGTGTTTTTTAATCTAAATTAGTTACTTTAGCTGTCATAATTTTTTAATTTTTTCTATACAGCAACCAACACCAGCAGTCACAGAGCCACTACATAAGTGGATCACATCAAAACACTGCCCTATCTCTCACACACTGCTCTTATTGTGTAGATCACACTACCTGGTATTGTTTTACTTTCAAAATGGGGTATAAATTCATCCCATTTGGCGTTTATTATTCTTTTGAATATAATCAAGTGCTGCTTGTCAATCAGACAGCGCTTCTATGTTTGTTCTTGCTATCAATTGCGGAAAAAATGATCGATAAAAGTGTCATGATAAACCTCTGTGTGTTTAATCGCAGGTGCTGTGTGATGCGCATGTACGCGAAGGGGAGTCAGATTTGTCTGGGGAGTCAGATTTTAATGCAACTTTCCTTTACCTCCTCTTGCGGGTGTGCCCATGTGATTTGCACTATGCACTGGTCACTACTCACTGAATGGAGTAGGAGCACACTGTTATGTTTTGTTAAATAAGTTGCATATAAAATTTACGCTTCAAAAGTGCACAAATTTTGTCAACTCACCCATTTTTTACCCGCCCAATCAAATTCAAACCCCCCCCCCCCCCCCAACTGGGTGGGAAACTGCCCAATCTGGCAACACTGTTGTTCTCTCCCATCTTTTTCACTCATTGAGTAATTCTGAGGTCGATTTGAACTGAAAGAGGGGGGTTTCATGGCCCTTTAAGTTACATTAGAAGAAATCCTAGAGCTCTCTTACCCTTCTGTAGCCCCTTTCACACATATAGAAAGGTCCTTTTTGAAAATACCAGCCAGAATTGCCAGAGTACTTTTCCGGAATACATTGAATACTTTTCCAGACACACGCTGCTAGATGTTTATCATATAACGTTTCAATAATCATTATTATTATAACCAACTGTGTAAAAGATTATCGATAAAATGCTTATGACAAGCCGCTGTTTGTTTACCTTCAAGCTCTGCTTCAGTTACTTGACGCATGTGCACGTGAAGCAGCCGGTGAACATCAGCACAGTACATATTATGTACATCTCGACATGCGAAAGTGTTCCTTTATATGTTTTCATCAAAGTTATTCACAATACTTTTCCATCCACATAATTTGTAATGTAGTCAAATGTGTAAACATTTAGCTGCGGTTCGCATTTCTGCCTTTGGATGTCTCTGGATAAAGCAGCTGCATGAATAGCTTTACAGCTGGTTAATGAGATCAGAATTTACTGGTATTTTGGAATGGATGTATGAATGGTCTTTTCCGGAAAAATTCCAGAACGTCCTTGCTTGTGTGAATAGCACTTTTTTTCATTTACTGGTAAAGTCGTCCCGGTAATTTTCCCAATATTTACCAGTATTACTGTGTGAAAGGGGCTGTTGATCGCATGCGTCCATAAAGTTTTGAAGCTCAAAAAGGAACTATCAAGAACAATCAAAACAGTCCATGTGTCTTCAGTGGTTCAGTTGTAATTTTAATAAGCTACAAAAATTATTTTCTGCAAAATAAAACCACTTTATTCTACATTTTCTTCTTTTCAGCTTCAGTTCAGGATACATTATACTGTACAAGTATGACACTGCAGGAAAGGGGGTGAATGAAAGCAATCTTGCCTAGGGTGACAAAGTGTTGAAATGCACCTGAGTATATATGTATATCTGAGTCTTTCAACAAAAGCTGAATCAATAGATTTTCCAATCTTTTGACTTTCTCATCTCTCATTAGTGATGTATTTGTCAAGCCTGCGAGTGTGTCTGTGGTGTTTCCTCTGCACACTCAGCTGCCTGAACACTCACGTTGTTGCTAGGGAACCTGTTGAGGGAAGACAAGCACATCCTCATCTGTGTGTCTCCATCGCTGCTCACTTCCTAATTTCCAGTCAGTATGCGAAACGTATTTAATGGCGGGTAATTTATTTATTGCCATTTTTCATCTGCTGGGACTCCAAACGTCTTCCTCTGCAATGGAATTATCTGAAATGGTTATTACTTTGCATGTGCTGAATTTAATTAGTGCATTATCTTTGTGGACAGAAAGTCTCTTAATTACGTTTTAGATTAAATTAAAGTTGCACACATTGCCTCGGGTTCTTGTTTTTTGTTTTTTTTGGGAGTGAAAAGCGAATTCCTTGGCATTACTACTTTTTTTTAACTTGCCAAAACATTTGATAAGAACTGAAATGCTCGTTCTCTTGGTTTAATGTTGGTTATATAATAGTGAAATTGTAGTATGGTTTAAGTTTACATGATGATGAATGCGCTTCTGGGAATAGTGCTTCTGTCCTTGGAAGGCTGCCTGCTTTTTAAACAGCTCTTCTGGTCTCTAAGTTGGATTGCAAGCACTGTCTTGAACACGTATTTATGTTTAAATATTTAATATTTAATGCTATCTTGATCCCTTTAATGAACTGAGGTTTCGTCAATATTAATAATAAGATCAATTTTAATGAAATAAAATAATTTAAAAAATTGTGTGTAGAATTAATTTATTGAATAATGTATTACAGATCAAGCACAACTTTATTTAATGTGTATAGAATTTAAATAGTAAACTTAATGACAACTTATAATAATGTAGTCATATTATTAAAATAATATTACTGTTCAATATGTTTTTAATTGTGTATTATTAAAATATAGTTTTAAATGGAGGTGAATGTATAACCCCCATTTAAATTAAGTAATAATTCATATTCATGGTTATTCAATAATAATTAGTTATTAAAATAATTATAATAAAATTAAGAAATATAAAAAGTGTAAGCTAATTATTACTTTAACAGTGTGACAGTTTTTAAAATTAATTTTAATTATTTATGGAATACAATACAAATGATATTTATTTGTATTTATGATGCTTGTGTTTCAAATACATATTTTAAACACAAAATAGTATTTTGTAATTTGTATTTGATAAGGGTGATGAAAATGGGTTAATATGTTGTATCAAAATACTTTAGTGTCTTGTATTTTTGTATTTTTAAAATACTTTGTAAGAAGTCTAGTGGTGTTTCCTCAGTTATTTGCCAAGGCTAGACTAGAAGATTAATTAATAGTGAAAAAGTTGATCATTGCTTGGAGTATAGATGGAAATTATGCATCACATATGAAGAAAAGCAGACAAATAGCAGGGGTAGATTCTGGAGCAAGTCAAAATAAGACAGGAAAATCAAAGACGAACAAAGTCCTACAGTGGTACTTACAAAACTTCATTGATTGTTTCAAATGCTAGTAGCTGATCTGCAGGTGCTCTTTATATATTTTTAATAACAAACTTTGACATAGTTAATCAGTATGAGAAAAAAAAAAATTAATAATACTCCAGTCTACAGACTGGTCAAAAACTTCCAACTTAGCTTTTATGGGAGCAAAAACAGATATTGTGTTTTATATTGTGTATTGAAGAGTACAACTGTAAAAAACAACACATGATTTATAGAAATGACTAAAACTGGAAATTTTTGTAGATTTTAAAAATTGTGATTTGACATTTTTACAGATTTCTTTTGCAAAAAAAAAAAAGATTTTACAAATTATGTGAACAAAATGTTAAATAATCTGGTTTATAAGCTATTTTCACAGTAGATAGAGATGTAGTAGTATATTTCAACTTATTGTCTGCATTAGATGTTTTTTACAGTGATTAAAGAGATCATTTTCAAGACATTATTTTCTGTTTGAAATTAGTTAAAAAATATTTCATTTTGATACACTTAAAATGGAGGTAATTGGTATTTAATTTTAAAATACATTACAATGTATTTTTGCCCATCCCTATGTGTTTCCTCCTGGTGCTCCTGTTTCCCCCACAAGTCCAAAGACATGTGCTATAGGTGAATTTGGTAAGCTAAAATTGTCCGTAGTGTGAATGAGAGTGTATGGGTGTTTCCCAGTGATGGGTTGCAGGTTGGCGGTTCATTCCGCTGTGGCGACCCCTGATTAATAAAGGATTAGGCCGAAAAAAGAAAATGAATGAATGAATGAATTTATTAATTATATTACTACAGAATATTTATATTTATATAGAATATATATCTATATTAATATGCATTTATATATTAACATTATTATTTATCATAAAATATAATTACTTTAAATTTATTTATAATTAATAAATAAAGTTAATCTTGGATAACTGACAAGTGTGAACGGTGAAACTGGTAAATTATATTAATTTCATCACTAAAATCAAAACTATCAATGAATGCCTTTTGAACCACTGTCATTAAGTAAAATATATATATTTTAAATATAATGTAATATAATAAAAATGTAAATGTAAAAAAACAGGGTACAGAAATCCGATTTTAAGTAAAGAGACACCTGAGAAGATTTGTTCACTCTGGTGTTACATTACCACTTTCCAGTGACAGTTTACCCCCTTCAGCAGCCGTTATTCCCAACCACATTTGACGTTCAACACAATTACAGTTTCAAATCCATCCACCCCAGTCTCCCTCGCTAATTAACTAATTGATTTGCGCTCGTTCATCCGTTCCATTTTTTTTTTCTTCTCCCAAAGAGGACTGCTGTTCAGGCCAGCTGGTGGAGGCCAAGGTGAAATATGGGCTAACGTGACTTTGACTAATAGCTTGGAGGAAGAAAGATGGCCCTGGCGCTCCTGACGCCGCAGATCTTTCTGGAGGTCAGTCCTGGAGCGGCCCTGATTAGAAACTTTCCAAACCAGTCACAGTGCGTTTCTAAAAAGGAAAGAATGGACTAGAAACATTAACATAATAAGCTCAATAATAAAGGAACATTACACTTTTTGTAGCATTTTACTGCTCCTAGAGCTAAATAGTTGAGTTTTACCATTTTTAAACCCATTCAGCCAACCTTCGGGTCTGGCAGGAGCACTTTTAGCTTAGCTTAGCATAGATCGTTGAATCAGATTAGACATTTAGCATCTCACTTTAAAAGAGTTTTGATGGCTTTCTTTTATTTCTATTATCGTTCCTATTTAATATTTGACTCTTCTGTAGTTACTTTGTGTACTAAGCGAACGAAAAATAAAAAATAGCTTTTTTCTAGGTCAATATGGATCTATACTCTCATTCTGACATAATCAAGAGACTTTGTTGCCATACCATGGCTGCAGCAGGCACAATGATATTATACAGAACCTGAAAATAGCAAAGACTATAAAATACACAAGACATGTAACTCATATTGACCTTATTCTAAAATACGGAAGTGTGCCCGTTTTCGAGATTGTTATAGAACTTCTGATTCGGTTGCCTATGGGTGAAATGACTTGGAATAATAAACGGCAGAAAACAATCAAACTGCTTGCTCTACAAACAAGTGTCTCCATGACTATACAGACAAAGTAGAATAATATAATAAGAAAATGTCAGTTTGCAACATCAAGCAGCGTAACAAGCTGTTTTTAACATTTTATGTTTTTAACAAAAATGAATATATGTGAATGAGACCGAAAGTCTCGAGCCAAAGAGATTCAAATGGCTGCGCCCGCTCATACATGAAGAATAAGGTCAATAGTTTAGAATGGGAAAACTAATGGTTAATATTGCCACTTTATCAAAGTAAGCCTCACCTTTTAGTAAAGCAGCCAATCATCAATTGCTGTAGACTAACAATCCTCCAGGGGAGGGGCTTGGTCCAAACTTGTGTTCTTTATGACAGTTTCTACAGCTTTATTGTTATTAACCCTCTAGGGTCGACAAACACCGTAATCTCAGCGGATACTTGCCTCACAGACCAACCTAGTCTATCTACATAAAACTTCTACTTTTAAACGCACTACTTTCACTTGAAAACAAATGTTCTCTGGTTTTGTAATCTGTATAAAACAAACATGAGGTACAGTCAGTCCTGTCTGATCTCACGAATTTCCGCCCCCTGCTTACAAACACATGACGGAAATCAATCGAAATCCCACAAACTTGTAAACAAAGAGGCCACTGTGATTTTGGGATGAGATTTGCCATCAAGACTAAGTTGGAAGCTACTTCAGAACACATGACGGAAACCATCCGAAATCCTACAAACTTGTAATCAAAGATGCCGTTGTCATTTTAGGAGGAGATTTTCCATGAAGACCAATTTGGAAATGACTTCAGAACACCAGTGCGATCATTCATTCATTCATTTTCCTTCAGTTAAATCTTTATTTCAGAGGTCGTCACAGCTAAATGAACCGCTAATTATTCCGCCGTATGTTTTACACAGCGCATGTCCTTAAAGCCGCAACCCAGTACTGGGAAACACCCATACACACCCTTAGAGTGCTTTCACACCTAGACTTTTGTTTTGGAACCTGCCGCGTTTCCCCCGTTAGTGCAGTACGTTTAGCATATATGAAACCAGCAATCGTGCTCTGATCCATGGCAAAACTATCGTTCCAAGATCACTCGAATGAGTGGGTCTAGGCTTAAGTGAAACGAACTCTGGAGCGAATCGATTGTAGTGAGAAAGCAATACGATCCAACGAACTAACGAACCAGGCCTTACCATAGTGTATTATGGATATGTAATAGGCATATGTGGCTAAATGAAGAGAGAATGATGATTAGGGCTGGATGTCATCATTCCTACCGGTAAATGTGAGTTTCATGTCAAATACAAAAGTGAAAGCATGCTGAACTATTAACGAGAGTGGTTATCTGGAAATTGGTTTAGATGTTATTTCTCTCTATAATGTAAAGCCTATAGTGCATGATTCTAACCAACGGCTATGTATGAGAAATTCTTATCTCTGATTTATATTTGGTTACGATGTCGGTGGGTGTCACCATTCAAAATTAAAGTGCAGATTTTCGCTTATAATGTCTTATTGTTCATCGTCTTAAATTAAAATAAGGACGCATGACAGCTGAGCGGGTCTTTGAAAAATAATCAGTGGAACTCTGACAAATGTAAGGAGAGTTTATTCGCACGTGACTTGTTTTAGCTAATTTGGTCTGTTTACTTTGCAGTGTGAAAGCGAACCGCACTAAGAGCATTGCACATTGCAATTTTTATCCCCATTTCAAAACAAAACAATCGATCTACAGGTGTAAAAGTGTATTTACACACACTCATACACTATGGCCAATTTAGTTAATCCAATTCACCTAGAGCGCATGTCTTTGGATTGTGGGGCAAACCGGAGCACCCAGAGGAAACCCACGCCAACCCGGGAGAACATGCTAACCACTGAGCCACCGTGCCGCCACCAGCGCGATCAAACAAGGCATTATTCAGAATATTAACATGTAAGTAAGTTATTGATTTTTATGGTTGTGGGATTTGATTAGATTTGAACATAGATTGTTTAACAGGAAGACAACAAATTGCATCCTCTAGAATAGACATAATGGAGGTTGGTGTTGTTGTCTACTGGAGGTTGGTGTTGTCTGAAGTTGGTCGTCAAAGTTGCCTTAAAGGGACTTAATAGTCTCCTGCTAGGTAAATGAGTAACTGTGTGATCGCATCGAAGGTGGCGAGAGTGGAAAAGTAGCCAGAAGTCATCCATTTTCAATGGTAGCCAGTGTTAATAAACAGTGAGGAGCAGTGCGGCGCGTTTTTGCCAGTGTGGGCGGCGAGGAGAGTTGAAATCAAGTCAACTTTATGGTTATGAGTTATGACGCAGTTTAGCGGCAAGCAATTGGATTGTTGAAGTCCACCGCTTGAGAGGATTTCAGAGAACACAGTCACTGTGAACTTTGGTTTCGACCACAGTTGTTCCCAAGGGTTTGATTATTGCGGTTGAATGAATTGAAACTGATTTAATGATATGCTTCAATGTCCTTTTTAAATATGAGATCAAAGTTGCCAACTTTGACACTCTCACTGCCTTCAGTGTGAACGCACAGTAACAGCTGCATAATATTAGATTTAAAAAATGATAGAAACTTTTTTTTTTTTTTTTTTTTGAGTTTGAAAGAGATGCTAATAGCCTAATCTGATTTAATGATCTATGCTAAGCTAAAAGTGCTCCCAATGGATTCAAAAATGGTAAAACTCATCTGTTTAACTGTAGGGGAGCTGTAAAATGAGCCTATTTCCAAAAAAAGTCCTTTAACACCACAAGGCCTAAGCAGCCATTTTGACGGCCGGTGCACAATAGAGGTGATTGGAAAAAGACTCTTAATGTATTTTTTTGTAATTAAATCTCTGGTTTCACCTTAGAAATCGATATGAAGTGCTGTCATAAACCACAGCTATTGAGCAGGACGCGGAGAGTAAGTGGTCGGCCATAAAATGGATTAATAAGTATTCGCATTAGGGCGAAGACATTTGCGTGCTCCGCATTACAGTTGTTTGCAGGAGGTTTCTCAGAAAATGGCATAAACATTAAAGTTAGTAGACCTTTATATGCTGGCGGTGGCGGCGCTTGTAAACCGTGTTTTATTGAAAAGGTCAATTGAGTTTTTCTGCAACTCAGAGTGTGAAATACAGCTGGAAAAAATGATGATTTAGACCGGCATCTGTAGCTTTGTTGCTTAAAGTTTTCAACTTTTTTTTCTTTAGACTTCATTTATTTTATTTTTTTTTTACTGGACTCTTTTATGGATAAATCTAGAATTTCTGGACTTTTGTGCATACTTTGTGGATTTTGGATCCATAGTTTATGGATGTTGAAAGATCACTGAAAAGACTGATAATAAATGTGAAGTAATGATTAATATATGTAATATTTTAATGATTAATAATATTATATATTTGTTTATTCATTTTGGTAATGGATTTAATGAGATGGAGCCTAAATTAGGGATGTCCAGATCCAATCTTGTAATCGGAAATCGGTTCTGATCACACGGTTTCAGACTCGATTGGAATTGGACCTCTTTCTTGACGTTACACAAAAACAGGAACTTGTGCAGTATGACATCATTTTGTTGTAGAGAGACTATTGGTTAAATGCCGGCAAAGTAGAACACGGAAGCAGCTTGAAGCAGAAAGCGCTACTATGTCTGCGATCCGGAGGGGTTATGATGATGACAACATTGCCATAGCAAACTTTGAGATATGTAAATTTGGGATTGCCTGCCGGGTATCTTAAGTTGAGGTGCTATTTGTTTTTATATTAGATTTTTTTATATATATATTTAATGTTGCACTGAAGTCCAAAAGTGAAGAATTTATGCTATTTATTACTTGATTGTTCAGGCTACCTCACAGAAGGGCTCTGTTTGGTAACAGATTGTTGAATGTTAAAATAAGGTGAATTAAATAAAAAAATAAGGAACATCCTGTTTCTTTACTCTTTACTTTATTCTTTTCTACAGTTGAAGTCAGAATTATTAGCCCCCCTGAATTATTAGCCCCCTGTTTACTTTTTTCCCCAATTTCTGTTTAACGGAGACGATTTTTTCAACACATTTCTAAACATAATAGTTTTAATAACTCATTTCTAATAACTGATTTCTTCTATTTTTCCATGATGACAGTAAATAATATTTGACTAGGTATTTTTCAAGACACTTCTATACAGCTTAAAGTGACATTTAAAGGCTTAACTTGGTTAATTAGGTTAACTAGGCAGGTTAGGGTAATTAGGCAAGTTATTGTATAAAGGTGGTCTGTTCTGTAGAATATCAAAAAAAAAAGCTTAAAGGGGCAAATAATTTTGACCTTAAAATGTTTTTTAAAAAACTTTAAAACTGCCTTTATTCTAGCTGAAATAAAACAAGACTTTCTCCAGAAGAAAAAATATTATCAGATATACAGTGAAAATTTCCAGCAGAAAAAAATATCAAAAGATACTATTTTAAATTGAAAAGGAATCTGTGTTTATGACACTAATGAAGACAGCAGCCTGACCGCAACAAAATATTTTAAATGTTTCTCAAAATAAAATATATTGTGTTCTAAGGGGAAAAAGATTTTTTCAGGGTGTCCGCGGAGTCTTAAAATGTCTTAAATTTCAAAAACTAAATATAAGGCCTTAAAAAAATTCACTGAAATATGCTGTTGTGGGTCTTAAATACTTTTAAACATGTCATAATTTTCAGTAATTGTCCATGTAAAGCTATAGCCAATCAGTACAACCAAAAAATCCATCTGAAAAAAACGTTTAGCAAAACTCACATTTATGAACTATTTAGCAACATGGTTTTATTGTCTTCCTTACATCCCTACAATAACATTTGTTTAAAAGTTCTCCATGTTTTCATGTTTTTTTGCGTAAATTTATGTTGTGCATAAATGTTGTTTATTACAGCTTTTAAAACTTCGAGACATTCTGATTGTCTTTAATTTTATATTGTTTATGCTACATTGTATTTGTGAAAAATATTCTGTTTTGGTTAGATTTTCAGAAGACTTTTAGTTTAGTATTTCATTGTGAGTGTCGATTAAATAAATTACACCAAAAGATTACTGTTTTTTTATATAGCATTTAAAAATAATCTAGAAGTTAAAGGTGTAAATACCCTCAAAATAAATATTAACCTTGATTTAGATCTTAGAATCCTGAAAATATTTTATTGAACATTAGGAAACAAAATTAGATGTAACAATTTTTTATTTATGTTGTGCATTTAGTTTATTGTAGCTTTTAAAACTTGTCTTTTTTTTTAAAGAGAGGTTGTGCTAATAAAAATATATGTATATAACTAGAGTTTGCTTGTTTTGACACATTATTTAAAATATGTGGCTAAGAAATAACCGAATTTTAATTTTAAATGTGCAAGTAAAAAAAAATCCACTGGTTATTACAGGAAGTTATTAGCGTTTTGCCCTGTGATAATCTGATATTTCATTGATAATGGTCTTAAAAGGTCTTAAATTTGACGTGATGTTATTATTATTATATTCTTAATAAGGTTTTGATCATTTGTGTTTTCATATAAAACCAAAAATACAGAAATTACTATAATACAACTAAATGTTTTAAATTGCGTTTGATGAAATGACAGATTACTCACAATTCTGAACTTAAATCGCGGTGTGTGATCGATGTAGGTGAGATCGAGGTGTAAGGTGAGAAGGCAGATTTTTTTCATATGTTCTAGGCTATTTGTGACTATTGGACTCATATTTAAAACACTAAACTATGCCTTTAATTTAGAAGTAAAAACTAGTGTTGAAATGGCTATTTTTGGTGTCCAGAACACAAAATATCATTGACAAAAAAGGTAAAAAAACGTTATCGCTTTTACGCCTTTATTAGCGAGAAGAAGAAATAAGCAGTCCCACCCAAAGCTTCAATGTGGATATGGAATCTGGTTTTATATATAAATTAGGAAAAAAAAATTATTATTATATTATACATAGCAACATGGCAACCTATGATCACATATTAAGATTCTGCCCTTTAACTGATTTATATAAAGAAATCTGTGCAAACAGGTTTAAATATGATTGACGATATTGTTTGGTTTCATGTTTATGTAGACAGAAGAGCACTATAAATATGTCAGATTATTGATCTGTATTATCATTTAGGTATTTATTTATTTGAATTATTTTTACAATTAATGTTGTCTAATTGTAAATCAATACAATACTGTAAAGTTTATTTTTATTTCATTCCATTCTATAATTTAATTTGTTTGTTAATTTATTTTGACGGCAAAGGTCACTATAGGGACAAATTACAACCTTGATTGTACAAAAAGCTTGGGAAAAATAAATGTTTAAAAAACTGTTTAATTAAAATGTAATGATCAGCAACAGAAATCATTCATAATTTTGATCATTCATAAATATGTCTAAATTAAAAAAGGCAAATATCATAGTCAATAACAGCACTAATAGATTGTTTTATCTAAATAAATACTATACCTAAAATGTTATGGCTGATATTGCCGCTAATCGTTTATATTAAGAATATCTATTATTCTTACAGTGAAGACTAAGAGAAACTTGTTCATGCCTTTATCAGCAGCAGGGTGGATAACTGTAACGGCCTCCTCACTGGTCTTCCCAAAAAGACAGTCAGACAGTTACAGCTCATCCAGAACGCTGCGGCCAGAATTCTGACCAGAACCAGGAAATCAGAGCACATCACACCTGTCCTCAGGTCTTTACACTGGCTCCCAGTTACATTCAGAATATATTTTTAAGTATTATTACTGGTCTATAAATCACTAAATGGCCTAGGACCTCAATGCATTACAGATATGCTCACTGAATACAAACCTAATAGATCACTCAGATCTTTAGGATCAAACAAACTAGAGATTTCAAGAGTTCAGTCAAAGCAGGGTGAATCAGCCTTCAGCTACTATGCCCCTCACTGCTGGAATCAGCTTCCAGAAATGATCAGATGTGCTCCAAATTTAGGCACATTCAAATCAAGACTGAAAACACATCTGTTTAGCTGTGCCTTTACTGAATGAGCACTGTGCTACGTCCGACAGATCGCACTATTCTATTTTTCTCTTCTTTTTCATTCTTTTATAACACATTTTATCTGTTTTTATGCTAATTTATTTTTTTAACCATTTTTATTATTTGTTTTTATTTTTCTTATACTTGTTTCTTTTATTCCTGTTTGTGTGAAGCACTTTGAATTGCCACTGTGTATGAAATGTGCTATATAAATAAACTTGCCTTGCCTTATATCATATAAAATATACAGGTAGTTATTTATCACTTATTATTATTATTATTGTTGTTGTTGTTATTATTACTTTTTACATTAATACAAAATAAAATGTTTATACTGGAAATTAATGACATTGGAATTATACTCTTATTTCCTAAAATATTATGGCTGAAAATGCTAAAAATGGACCTTAATAATATTTTACTGATCTCTGTGCTAATACTACTACTACAAAAAAAGACAAATCAGACATTTTAAAAGTCACAAGTGAATTTAGGCTTCCGAAAACCTTAATGTACATTGTGCAAAATAAGGATTGATTCCAAAGTCTTTTGTGGCTTTTACCAATAATAAAGCAACTCTATTAAAGCAAGCATTGCTCATCATCCAGTCTATTGTCTGCATTCTACAAACGGGTGATGAATGTTATCAGACTGCAGTGTGAAGTGTGTGGCAGGAACAGAAATGGTCGGCGGTGACTATTATCTCCTCTCACTCCAGCGCATGCAGTGTTATATTTAAGCACACAGGCCTCCTCGCTGCTTTATTTTCTGCCATCTTTCTTGGCTCCACCACTGTGAGCTCATCAGGGCCCGTCAGCAGGAGGCGAGGGGAATTTGGCTTTCGGGCTGGAATATTGCGGGGACGTCGCTGTTGGAGCTGACGCTTGTCATGTGCTTTCTGATTATGAGTTTTTGCTCAATCACTTTTCCTGCTGTTTTGAGGCTGCAATACAAATATAAATGTCATGAAGGCTTTAAGACAATGTTGCTTTGTTCTTATGTCGATCTAAAGGAAGGTTTTGGGTTTATGGTATGTTTGAGTTATTCATTGTTCTGGTAAAAAAGAAAAAAGTTGTATTGAGGCTGTAAAGACCATACCTTAGTTCATTCACTGTAAAACATACTGGGCTCCACACAATTCCTTCATGTTTTCCCAACACAAATTAAGTTAACTTAGGGTGTTTTCACACCTGCCTTATTTAGTTCAGTTGAATCGCACTAGAGTATGTTTTCCCTCTTGGTGCGGTTCGTTTGGGCAGATGTGAGTGTAGCAATCGCACTCGAGTGCGCACTAAATACAGACCAAAAAAAGCGTACCGAGACCTCCTTGAGGAGTTAGTCTCGGTACACTTAAAAAACAAACCCTGGAGCAGTTTGTGGTGAGAACAAGATTTGAACTAAAACGGACCCAACCGCAAAAAGTACTGCACCTTTTTGGACTAATCAAGTTGCCGTAGTCTGATGCGCTGTGCATTATGGGATGTGGAGTAAAAATATTTGTTGACAGCGCTTTACCAACTATTATAAACAGAGAGAGAGGGGGAAAAACATTACCTGATGGATTGTTGGTAATATTTCTGGAAGATGACCATGTCGCAGTTTAGCTAAATTAATTCACGCATTCTCCTGAAGTGACTTGCGATACACCTTTGCCGTTTGCAATGCATTATAACATTGTTTTCCAGCCGCAGCCATGCTTCATTTTCTAAATGTATAGTTTGTCTAATGGTACGTATACAAACTATATAGTGTACTGTGACCAGGGATACAATCAGCCAGCGCAGTCGTCCCTCCATAGTACGATAAATCAACATTTTGTGTCTGCCGGTTTGTTTACTTGCAGGAGTTCCATTGGTATTTTCCCACATGTTAATTCTGACCAATCAAAAGCAGTTTAGGAAATACGTTCCATAACATCTGGCCAATGAGTAATGTGGATTTTGTTACATGACTGCGTTTTGGTTGTTTCAACTGGCTCAGACCAAAGCAATCAGGGTGGTGTGAAAAGGACCCAAAAATGGCTGAAAAATGCTACAATGTATCATTTGTTGCCCTTGGTCTGCACCAAATGAACCGAACCACAGATGTAACCCTTAATCGTTTTTACAAGTTTAAGTAAATTGAACATAAAACAATTAAGTTGTCCCAAAAAAAAACGTAAAGGCTCACGAAACACCAAAACACATTTTTTGAGATGTTCACAGTCATATATATGTCCCACGTTGCTAAAACACCATTAGGACACTTATACTTCACAAAAATTGATTGTTTTGCATTATTTCGAGCAAATTCATTCTTCCGGTTTAAACAGAAATTTAGAAGCTACATCACGGCGATGGGATCATTGTGTAAATTCCAGCATGGAGATTGGCTGCCTGTACCAGCCGGTACAACCTGACGTCTTTGAGTTTTCAGCACATCTGTTCATTAATTCATGAGAAAGACCTGGTTCGAACAAATCAGTGCACTCTATTGTGAAAGAGATGCAGCTTCATTAATATGCATCATATAGCTTCGAAGACTCCTTTTACCTGTTACAGCCTTCAGAGAGACGTCACATTGTGTTGCCAACTGTAATTCAAACAAGTAGTAGAAGAAATGTTGACATGTAGAAGAAATGAGACATGGGTTGTCAGTGTTCTGTTTTTAAATGTGCTGAAACAAAAGATTTATTTCCATTTCCCTATGTTGAGAGCACAGCTCACACGTGGATCCAAGCAGTTGGATTACAGTGGTCTGCTAACACGCATCAAAAATATGTTTATAAGGAGCATTTTTCACCCGACAGCTTTTCAAATCTACAAATAGTGAAATCCGGATTTGCCATTCTAATACTAAAAAAGACGCAGTTTCAGTTCATGTTGATTGTCCTGTCTCTACAGATTTGGTAAGAATCGTAATGATTGGTGAAAATCGTAATGAAACAGTAAGGTGTACCTAATAAAGTGGCCGGTGAGTGTATATACTGCACATAAATACAATTAATGTTTCTTGAATGCTAAGCTGTCTTGAAATGCGTACTCAGAAACACTTGCAAATGATAAAATATTTGTAACTTTATGGTCCAACTTTGCAATTACTCCACAACCGTGTGTGTTTTCAATTCCTACTCAACTATAATCCTGATTGGACATTACAGGTCCTGTGATGTGACTATTGTGGATGTGCACATTGGGATATCAATGCTGGAACAACAGACTGTACTACTGTTCCCCCACCTAAAAACACTGTTTAGATGTATTTCAAAACATTTGTCAGGTTTTTGTCCTCAAACTGCTCCTGTGTGTAGGACTAGTTTCTTACGCATCTCATCGAAACTTTTCTGTTTAGATTTAATGACAGTTTTGACCATTGTAGGTTCTGAAGTGACTGAACTCATTCACTATTGTAATTATGCAACCTGTCTTCGACTAGTTTAGCTGTGAGGCTCCTTGAAAATAATGAATCAGTCAATCAGAATCAAGCATTTAACAGCCCTCTAGTATAAGAGTCATTAAAGTTACGCTGCAATAATGCTGTTTATATAATGCATATAACCTCTGGCTTTTTGCTATGCTACCTTCAGGCTGTTTCCAATTTATAAGTTTGCTGAAACTTTGGGGAATTTATAATACATTGACAGAATTTCCTGCAGTAACCAGAATTTTACCTTAAAAACACCCTGTCAAGACAGACAGAGGCAGCCATAAATACATAGTAATCCCATCTGTTAAAATGAGCATGAAAAAGCCAATGTTAGTAGGATCCTCAACCTTTAAAACGGCAACAGATGCTCTCTCCTGAGAGGAAGAGACCGCCCTAGAAAAGCAGTCTTCCTCCTCCTTTAGTTTCCGCTTCTGTCCGTCCAGCTCTATTTGATAGTTATTCAATGTCTCGCTTGTTTGCACCACATCTGCCTGCTGCCACCCCCTCCAAATCAATAGCAAGAAACTGTGTCTTGTAGATGATTAAAGCGAGTTGCAGACTGCAGATATGTCATCCTTGAAAAGCCAGATCACTCTTCGCCTGCAATACAGTAGCGCAATGTTTTCTTGATTAATTGCTTGTCTGAAATTGTCGATAAGCATCATTATTTGCCATTATTACGTTCATCAGCTTTGCACATCAGGTGCTGATTTAAACTGTCCCGCAAGACACACTGGGACCTGAATCAGTTCATCATCGGCGTGATGATATGGAAATTTCATCATGTTTTTAGTATCTGTGCTTTTTATTTCTTAAGGACAACTTCAAATGGCATTCGCAATGCCTTCAACATTTGTAGTGTGATGTATTTTTAGCGAGCAGCCTGCAGAGAAGGCATTTTAGGACATAATCTCTTCATGAAGGCTTTTCTGAAATGTTAAAGTAGAAAAATATGTTTTGTTTTTTTACTGTAGCTTGCGTTGTAATAAAAAAGTTGATTATTTTATCTTATATTTATGTACTGGGTGCCTTTAATGCTATTTAGAGTATTGAAAATTGGTTTAGCTAAATGCTAATGTATGGTATCATTAAAATAGGATTTCAGAGATTGTTTACTGTGCAGCATTATTGCTTTAAGAAATGTAGTGCTACCTTAGCAACTGCTAATTATTGAAAAATAGCTGTGGTTAAGCTGAAAAAATGTAATTACTGTTCCAACACTGAGCTTAGCAACATGCTAATGTCAGGCTGTTGAAATATCAATTGTAAGGTTAAGCTTTGATTATACAAGCTGAAAAGAAATCTCATTTAAGAGCCAAGAATGTCATTATATTACTGCTCCAAAGCATTTTTATATTAAAAATATAATTATGCATTGGCTGAAAAGAAAGCTGAAAATATTTTCTGTTATAAACCGGATTCTTTAGGTTGAAGGTTGAGTTATTGTTGTGGGAGCAGAAAGGAAAACTCTCTAGAGGCAAATAATAGAGTAACATTACTGTTCCAGAGGGGAAAGATCAAACAAACAAACCAAATAAATAAATAAATGAATTAGCTTAGCAACATACTACTATTGAACTATTCAAATATTTTTAAATGACGTTTTGGTTAGATATAGGCAAAAAGTACATTACATAAATGTATAAGTACAGTGGTCCCTCCCTCGCTATAACATGGTTACGTTTTCGTGGTTTCGCAGCTTTGCAGATTATTTTTCATGCAATTTGACATGCTTTTTTTCCACAGTGCATTGTGTTCTGTGTCCTGATTGGCTGTAGATCATTGTCAATCAATCTCCTCAGTGCTGTGTCTCCTGTAGAGTACAAAATCTGTCCAGCTTGCCAAATTTACATAAATCTTCGATCGCTAGCAGCGTGAATTTAAAGTGCTGTACTGTATGTTTGCAAGTTTTCTTCCCACAATGTCTGAATGTTCTGCACCGTCAAAGGCACATGCGATAGCACCGAAAAGATGCTAACCATCGCACAAATAGTTGAACTTCTGGACATGCTAATGAAGGTAGAAGTTACGTGGCTATAAGGTGCCATTACAGAATAAATAAACGAAGATCAAGTGGTTTTGATCTTTGGTTTTATTCTGTAGTACTGGACTTATTTTTCTATGAAGGTTTGAACTTTGAGAGTGTTTAAACAAGAGAGAGAAGTGTAAAAATGTTAATGTCTGTCTAAGAAAAGTGTATGAAGTGTGTAGTGACGGGTTTTACAGTCTTAAAACATCTATAATAATTGTAAAAAATAAAGCTGACTACTTTGCGGATTTCACTTATTGCGGGTTATTTTTGGAACGTAACTCCCGCGAGTAATAAGGGACCACTGTAGTTTACTTTCTACAATTTGTTTATTATTTTGTTAAAACTAGTATTTTTTCCACTATTAGCTTAGCAACATGCTAAGTGTATACTATTGAAAAATAAGTTTTACATCAAGTTTTGTCTAAAAAGGTGGAAAAACGTATTACAGACCCAGCAGGCACACATAAGACGTTAATATTAGGTTAGATTTAGGTCGTGACATCAGGTGACCAAAATTCTATGTCTAACCAGCATCTAAGGACAATGTTATTTTGACGCCCAATAACGGCATCCAATGACGTTGATATTTGGTTGATTTTAGGTTGTGTTAGAAAGTGACCAAAATCTAACGTCGAGCCAACATCTTAAACCAACGTCATATTGACATGAAATACATGACATTTATTCATCAGGTGTGGCAACCAAAATCCAACATCTGATAGATCTTATATTGGGAACGTCCACACAACGTCAAGCTGTAACATCATTAGACGTTGATATTTGGTTGATTTTAGGTTGGATGTTGGACATTGTCGTCGGCCTGACGTTGGGTTCTTATGTCAACCCGATTTTCATTTCCAAACAAAACGCAACGTTTTCACAACGTCAGGGTACAACATCAATCTGACGTCATGTTGACGCCCTGTGCCCCCTGGGGAGGCAAATAACATAATGTTATTACGTTTTAGTTAATTTGTATTTCATAAAATCTGATTATATAGTTGTGCTAGTGTAGCGTCATGGTAACAGCAAGCTATTGAAAAATCTAAATCAATTTTTGGCTACATAGACATTAAAAACTCATTTCAGTGGTTGAGTTTTGGTTACTTTAGCAAAATGAATGAATGAATGACAATGTCCAAAGGCATTAATTTTCTCTTTTGTTTTGAGTCAGCATAATTTTTTTTGGAATGTTAGCTTAGCATCATGCTAAAATCAAACAGCAATGCAGCTTTCTAGATTTCGCAGCATAGTTTTTTCAGTATAAAGCTCTGATATATGATACATGCTCTGTATTTTTGATTTGTGACTTCTGTGATTTCTCGTCCACTTGCTGACTTTCAAAAATCCTAAGGTCTTAATCTATAACCCCGGCAGCTGGTCTGTCCTCACCACCCATAATGCTCTCCTACCTGTTCGCCATTTTAATTATGCTAAGTGCTAAGCACGTCAACCTTCAGCCGCATGCAGAAAGATGTCACTTTTATAAATTGCACCCTCCCTCCTCTGTCACTGGTTCCTGTCACCGTTTTAATTAAACAGAGAGAAAGAGAGACTTATGGCCAGCGAGCAGATTTGATTGGGGTTTGAAGGCCGCAGGGGATTGAGACAAAAATGTCATTTTGGACTGAAGAAAAAACATCAGCATTTGGACAATTCACACATACTGTGTTTTCAGCATCTGCCATCTGGTTATAAGAGGTTTGTCAATCTATTTGATAAACTCATTACATCAATTCAACTTATTTTAAAAACAGCTGTTTAGTAGCAAGTTACTTTCAGGAAAACTGTAATGCTCATGGTGCTATACAGAAATTCCACCAATCAGAGTGCAGCAGCAATCAAAACCTGAGAATGAAAAACCACAATCCTTCAAAATAAAAGTCTGGCTTAACTTGACAAAACTATGAAACTTGACTTGTATTACTCTGGTATACTAAAACTAATTTAAAACTTAAGTATAAACTGAAAATATAAAAATAGACATTAACTGATCTAATATACAATATCCAAAAATAATTTAAAAAAATACTAAATTATTGCTACATTCAGTAAAAAAAAAAACATAAAGTAACTATAATAAGTATTCAAAATATACAAGAAATCAAATACTGGGGACATATATCTGTTGATGGTGCTAAAACCATGGCCACTCACTAAAAAGTGAGTGAAAATACCTGATGCTACAGTACCTCAGTTTTTATAACTCGCCAGTGGTTTTAACACCCTAAACCAAGCACATACAGTATGTTTCCGTGACCCCCCAGAAATCTTTTAATGAAGCTACTATTTGTGCGGTTAGTAGCTAGTACAAAAGAAATCTTTACTGAATAAACTGCCAATGGTTTGAATAAATATCAAAAGAACACAACAAATCACCAAGCTCAGAGAGATTTAGGTAGACAAAAGACAACCAATATCCTGGAACTGGACAGATGCCATAAGCTGGTAGACCCTCAGTGGATCAATCAAGAAGCAGGCAGAGAGCATTCAGACTACTTTTACCTATTTAGGTTGGTCCCGATCCCGCAAAGTGTTTGTGTAAAAATACACGTGACCTTGTTGATTGTAACTATAGCAATGCCGGAAACCATGATGCGCGCACCATGTTCGACAGGACAAAAGGCTTTTACTATGGGAGAAACATGCATCAGTCTGTGGCGATTCATCATTTGCTGCTTCCCGAATGAAAGGGTGTTAATGCGTCATTGCTTCTGTGAGTTAGATGAATACCAATATATTTACCTTTTAAAATGAATGTATTTACATAGGCCTATATTCATTTCGCTGGACTCCCGCAGATAATTTTAACCAATCTTTTAAGTTGGTTTTAACAGCAGCTTATTTTATCTTACCTTCTATACCTTCTATCTTACTTCTCAAATCTTGGATTGGGTTCTGCAAGTACAGGTCCCTAGTTCTGACGAGCAGTCAAAACCAGCAGACAACTAGAGCACTGGACCAGTTGACGTGTATTCAACAAATAATAAAAAAGTTAAATAAGTCGGTTGGTATTAAACCAACCAAATAGTAAATGCATAGTATTATTTATGTGTCGTCACTTAACCATCATAATAGTCATAATACATGAAATTATGACTAAACAATTTAATATATAGAATTATTATTATTTTTACTAATAACAGCTGACAGCCCCCCTGTAATACCATGGAGACCCCCCCACAGGATAAAAACCCCTGCTCTAGACCAATTTATTTATTGGCTTTATAGAGCCTTTATTGGCTTTATAGAGCCGTTCATTCTTTACCATGCTTGAATGCATAATAATGTGCATTAGCCCTGCCGTGAGTTGAAACTTTCTTGTCTTTCAGGCGAGTGTGGCATGTTGTTGCTTAACGATGGTAGACACCAAGATAATGCAAGCTTTGGTGTGATTTTAAAGGAAAGCATTTATTGATGTGAATTTTTATTTTGATTGGTATCAAAATGTAGACCGTATTAATGAATGGTGACAGTAACTCAAGGTGACAGCGACTCAAAACATTGTAGTGTTAGGGGCATTATGTGTTTAGAAACAATTCTCACCATTTTCTTAACTTACTACAAATGGCATATTCAAGAACAAGTTTACATTTATAGGCCTTGAAAAAGATTGTTAATTGATTATAAATGCTTTTGTTAAGCCATTCCATTAATTCAAGTTATTTTTCAGACAGTTGCAAAATTTGAGCACAGAAATAGTACATTAGCCATGATGCTGTTCAGAAAACTCCATCAATCAGTTTTGTGGCTCGGCCTGCTCTCAAGAAGAAAGAGATGTAATTGAGTCAGTTTAACTTCTCACATACACAATCATAAAGAAATGAGTTAAAAACGAAGAATTATTAATTGACATAATTAAAAATACACTTCAAATATGTTTCCGTAAATACAACCAGCAACTTTAAACCAAATATGTTAGTTTTTTTATTTCTATTTCATTTTAAATTCATTCATTTTTGATGGTCATTACCAACACTTCATGAGATTGTGTATTTTCCCTCATTAATACTGTTAATTTTCCTGAATTCTTTGCTTTAAATCCAAATTTGTAATGTTATAAATCCCCTTATAGCCGGTTTGGTTTCCAGCACGGCTAAAAACTTGCAGACAGTTGTTCAGAGCCTGTGCTTATAGTTTATTCATCTCCCATTTATTACACTTCATAAAATAACATTATAATAACATGACCCAATGAATCATGCACAATAAACCCCAGACCATATTTTGAATTTAAACGGTCAATTTTGATTCCTCGTCGTCTGCTTGACATTCTTGACTGTTCTTCTTCTCTTTCCTAAATATCAGCGCTCCCAATATCTCATTCCCGTCCTGTCGCTGTTATCTGCTGTTCGATTCATTCTGGTCACCCTCTGTCTCTCCGGCTCGCTCTGTGTCTAATTCTCTTCTTCGCCTTGATATCTCCAGTACAGCGGCCAGCAGTTCCTCTCTCTCTGTACTCGTGATGCTATCAGACGTTTCCCATCAGTCCGCAGCACAGTGATGTCTGCTACAGTACATCCAGTTCCACAAACCAGAGAAAAAGAGTCTGATGAAGAGCGAGAGAAGGGAAAAAAGCAGAGTCTTGGAGTAAAATAATAGAGCTGGATGTAATGGAGCATGATGTTCCCTTAGAGCAAAGAGCCGTTTAAGTAGCATCAGAGTTTCAGTCCACTTCTAAGACTAGCAGGAGTCTAACCAAAGCGCACATTTGATATTTTTAGGGGGTATGTGACATAGTGTTTGGGCAATTTCGATTATAGCTCATGTTTAGGTGATTTACTTTCAAAAATTGAGGATAAGTTTACAGGATAAGTGTTCATTTCATCTGTAAAAATGGCATTGCAGTAATATTATTCTACAAAGTTTTTAAATAGAATATTAAAGGTGCTGCATGCAAGATTTTGATCCTTCATTAATTCATTTTCTTGTCGGCTTAGTCCCTTTATTAATCTGAGGTTGCCACAGCGGAATGAACCGCCAACTTATCTAGCATTTGTTTTACGCAGCGGATGCCCTTCCAGCCGCAACCTATCTCTGGGAATCGTCCACACACACTCATTCACTATGGACAATTTAGCCTACCCAATTCACCTGTACCGCATGTCTTTGGACTGTGGGGGAAACCGGAGCACCCGGAGGAAACCCATGCGAACGCAGGGAGAACATGCAAACTCCACAGAGAAACGCCAACTGACCCAGCCGAGGCTCGAACCAGCGACCTTCTTGCTGTGAGGCGACAGCACTACCTACTGCGCCACTGCGTTGCTGACATTTTTATTTTTTCTAAAGCATAAAAATATTATAATTTATTTGCAAATATTTAAGACATATGCTAAGTGAACATCTTAAAAACAACACTAAAGTCAGTTATTCTCTTTTGACAATTAGCAATTTCTGTCAGAACATCTGTCTTTAGCCCCTTTCACACAGTGATACCAGGAAATATCTGCGAAATTTCCCAAATGACTTCCCAATTTCCCAAAAGCGCTGTTTACACAGGCAAGGACGTTCTGGATTTTTTCCTGAAAAGACCATTCACTCATCCATTCCAAAATACTGGTAAATTCTGACATCATTACCCATAAATAAGCTCTAAACGGCTGCGCTTGTATTTGTAAACATAGAAGGGGTCTGGCTTTTGTTGATGGTTTCACTTTTATTTAAAGCTTTAGCATTCTTGCAGCTGCTTCATTCCAGAGACATTCAAACGCAGAAGTGCGTACCGCAGCTAAATGTTTACACATTTGACTACATCACAAATTCTGTGGATGGATAAGTATTGTGAATGACTTTTGCATGTCGAGATGTACATAATATTTGTGTGTGCTGGCGCTCACTGGAGCATTTGCTTCACGTGCACACACGTCAAGCAACTGAAGCAGAGCTTGAAGGTAAAAAAACAGCGGTTTATCGTGAACATTTTATCAATACTTTTTTCTACAGTTGGCATTAAGAAGGAACATAGAAAGGTTATCTGACTAACATCTAGCAGCTAAATGTGTCTGGAAAAATATTCAAAGGCTTATTTTCATAAACAGCGTGGATGTGAATGTGTCTGAATGTTCTGATTGGCTGGAGTAGACATCTCACATCAGCGAATTCTAAATGTGAACGCGAGCTTTTCGGCAGTTTTCCGTCTGTGTTCACACAGAGCAGGATTCTGGCAAATTACTGATAATGTTACAACTTCTCTTTCCGGAAAATTGCAGGAACAAATTTACCGGTATTTTCAAAAAGGGCCTGTTCACACATGATCTTTTTCCGGTAAATTGCCGGTAATTTTCTGGAAAGGTCTGTATGTGTGAAAGGGACTGTTGTTTTGGTCTGTGTAACTCCTCCAACTGACAGTTTACCTCATTATATTTCGGCACTGTGGGTTGTCTTGTCTTGATGGAAAACAGGAGGCTCGATCATCAGGTATGCTTGTTCCTGTTGGTGTCATCAATCTGGCAACCTGCAGTCTAATCCTCAGAGAAGGGGTCTAGGGGGAAAAAAATCTTCAATATTTTGAATTTGGACTGCAGTACTGAGTTCAACCACTAGGTTGTCAATCCTACATACTGCACCTACTACATACTACTACTACATTTTTTCTCATTTAAAATGTATCTATACATAATAACTGTGGTTAGAGTACTGTACAACTGACCATTAAACCACAGCTTTTGTACTTTGTATGTTTTTTTTTTTTTTCACCCAAGTAGAAATCTTTTTCCAACATTTAACATGCTTAAGTTTTGAACCCGCCTAACAACATCAGTCCGTTATATGTTTTTTTTCTAGGAACATATTGTGTTGTATTTTGAAACTGGTGTATGACTAGTGTGAAAGCTTAGTTGAATATAATCTGGTCTCAGAGAAGAATTGATTTAATCTATAATTAAATCCTCATTTGCTGAATTTTTGTTTGCTGATCCTGGAACTGAAGGCAGTGATGTCCTGATTCAGACAGAGCACATGAAACATGAACAGAGCAGCTCCATCTGAGCTTTAACAAACCTTCCCTGAACACTGATGCCCCTCACCACTCAACTTACATCATTCTGAGCTGTGTGTGTGTGTGCGTGTGTGTGTGCGTGTGCGTGTGCGTGTGCGTGTGTGTGTGTGTGTGTGTGTGTGTGTATGTGTGTGTGTGTGAAGGTGAGGGTCGAGCTGCTTTTAAAAATCTCACAGGGATATCATCAAGAAAAATACTTTCTCCTTCACCTTTTTATATAATACTTAGATATTACTATGAAATCCTACTCCTTAATTAAAATAATAATAATAATAATACTGTGTTATAGTAATAACCATAGTAAGGCTAATTGAAAACAGTTATTTTGATACACATAGAAATTTAAAAAAGTTATATGTGTATTATTATTATTATTATTATTATTATTATTATTATTATTATTATTGTTATTATTATTGTTATTATTATTGTTATTATTAATAATAATGATAGCTATAATAGCTTTGATTGACTATACTACTACTACATTATATAATAATTATAATAATAATATTATTATTATTATTATTATTATTATTATTATTATTATAGGTATTTAAACATATTTAAAACTGTTTTAAAACGTTCCTGTTTTATCCTTAAAGAGCGTGATACTGCATTACACCTGTTTTTTTGCTGCTAAATAAATGTTAAGTTATACACTTTTATTAACAGTGCTGTCAAATTAGCTATTTATTTTTCATTATATTTAGCGTCTTATTATACCCCCTAGCGAAAATGATCAAAAAAATGACTAGCGACAAATCTAGCGACTTTTTATGGTGTTACTGGAGATTTTTTATAGACTCTCATCTCTGTACTGTACCATTCCTGCTCTTCTCAACGAGCTGCAGGTGATGACTTTGGCTCCTCCCCCACCTTAGAGCACTCATAGGCAGCCCAGTACCACACAGCCACCTCTCACACCAGCAGCCTGAGAGCAGATACCCCTCTGCATACCAATGGCAAATGTTTAAGCACTGCGAGTGTGAGGTATTTCCCTTGTACAGTCAAACTGATTGGCTACTCCTTTCTCCTGATACACATCTGTTTAGCTGTGCCTTTACTGAATGAATACAGTGCTATGTCCGACAGATCACACTATTATGTTTTTCTCTTCTTTTTCATTCTTTTATAACACATTTTATCTGTTTTTATGCTTTTTTTAAATTTATTTATTTATTTATTTATTTATTTATTTATTTATTTATTTATTTATTTATTTATTTATTTATTTATTATTATTATTATTATTTATTTTTTACCAGTTTTATTTTTTGTTTTTATTTCTCTTAAACTTGTTTCTTTTATTTCTGTTTATGTAAAGCACTTAGAATTCCCACTGTGTATGAAATGTGCTATATAAATAAACTTGCCTTGCCTTGTTTTAAATTTACAATTTAATTTGACGATTTATTCTTTTCTTGTTCATAAGAGATGTTTGCGACAGTTTCTGAATCTATGTAAGTTTATTAAATCTGAGCGGTTAGTACAAATTCACTACACATCTAAACTGATACAGTCTTATGCAAAAGTTTGGCCACCTTTGATCATTTTCTTAATTGCAAGCCATCGCGTGCTGGCCTTTCAAATCAGCAAATTCATTTAACATTTATTTAATGACATAACATTTATTTAATCAACAGATGCAATACAATTGAAGTCTTAACAGAAACAGACAGGTGCAAAAATATCGGCACCTAACAGAGTAACAATATCAATCTTTGGTACGGCCACCTTTTGCTGAAATAACAGCCTGTAGATGCTTCTTATAGTCAATGATAAGTGCCTGAATTCTTGCAGAAAACGTCTGTTGTGTTTTGTCTTAGACACGATTCATGGCCAACAATTAGGTTTATTAAGTCCTACCTTCCTGACTCATTATTGCTCTTTCGGTTCATACAAAAAAAATCTATCAGGAGCCATGCTAAGTCTAAAAAAATCACCATCACATTGTTTAAACATTGTTTTGTTGACTTGCAGAACTCACCTCCACATAAAAGACTGTTATGTCGGTTTCACAGCACATGAGCACCGTGTGAGCAGCGCTGCTATTTTTTCGTTGTGCATGTTCACAACCGGGACTACCGGGAGTAGAGTAGCGCGGGTATGTTTTTTTTTTTCTGCACATATCCTCAATTTGCTTTTTGATTAAACTACATTGCTTTCACCACTGTTGGTTCGGTTGCACATAGAGAATAATGTCTTTATTCTGGGATTAGGCCTACCACTCTTAATAAAAACACTTGCATATAAAGTAAATCGTATCTCAAAGCATTAACTGGGGCACTGACGATTTTTTGGGTCTAGAGCCACCCCGGGTGCAGAGTGTGAATGGCCCTTTCAAATCATTCCATAGATTTTCAATGATGTTCAAGTCTGGGGACTGGTATGGCCATTCTAGAACATTGTAATGTGTCTGAGCATGAATTCCTTGGTAGGTCTTGAACTGCGCTTTGGGTCATTGTCCTGCTGAAACATCCAACCCTGCTGTAACTTCAGCCTCTTGACTGATTTCGGAACAGATTCCTTTAGAATCTGCTAATACTGGGTGGAATCCATGCGACATTTAACTCAGACAAGGTTTCAAGTACCTGTGCTTGCCACACAGCCTCACAGCATGACGGACACGCCACCATATTTTACAGTAGGGAGCAGGTTATTCTTCTGGATTGCTATGTTCTTTTTCCACCATGCAAATCGCCTATGGTTGTAGTATCTGTCCACAGTATATTCTTCCAAAATGATTCAGGCTTGTCCAGATGAGCTTTTGCATACCTCAAATGACTCTTCTTTATGACAGAATGCAGAAAAGGCTGTTTATGCATCACCTTTCTTTAAGCTGTTCGTTGTGAAGAGTGCGCTGAACTGTGGAACAATGTTCAATGGCATTATTAGCAGCAAGATGTTCCTGGAGTTCTTTGGAGGTGATCTGTGATTTGATTGTGACCATTCTAACAATTCTTAGTCTTTGCCTTTCAGATATTTTTCTTGGTCTTTGCTTCACAAGAACTGTTCCTGTGGCCTTCCATTTTCTTACTATTTTTCTGACTGTGGAGATTGAGACTTTAACCCTTTGGGATAGTTTTTTTTGCATCCTTTTAATTCATGTTGATGAATTATCCTAGATTTTAGGTCATTAGGAAATTCTTTTGAGGTTCCCATGTTGCTTTCAGGTTCACAATAAGGAGAAGCACAACTAGCAATCAGCTATCTTAAATATCCATTTTCAAGATTGGTTTCACCTGTGTTAGGATTTTTAAGGTTTACTGATTACAATACAAAATTGATTTGAGTGACTTAATCAGCATTAAGTGACTACAGGTTGTGAAATCCACACAAACTTTTGCACATTTGCCTATTTTTTAGTTTCAATTTAATTTTACAAACTACGATTTCTGTCTGAAAAACATGACATTATCTAGCTTTCTCTAATAACCGAATGGCATTTCACTGTGGTCTTCTCTTATAAAGAAAGAGCACATTATTATGCAGCCACAGAGGGGTGCCCAAATGTTTGCGTAAGACCGTATACTGTATTCAAACAACAGTACATTAAATTTAATTGACATGCATATGTAAAGCGTAGTGCAAATATAAATACCCTTTTATTAAACCAACACAAACTGCTGAATGTGATGACGTCAGTAATATGCAAATTGACGTATGATGTAATTTAGCAACAATTAGCAACTTTTTTAACAGAGCTTAGCACTTTTTCATTGAAAATAGTTGGCAACACTGTTTATTAACGATGAACTGTTTTAGATGTTAGAACCCACTAAGTCTAACTTTTGCACTTCTGCTAGAAGTAAATTTGTTCTAAATTCTAACCTGCAGTCAAATGACAATCTTTTATAAGAGATTGAAATTAAGGATATTGTAAAGAGAATTATTAATGGTAAAATGTGGCCTAGTCAACATTTTCACCTTTTACGATTCAAGATGCATTGCTCTGATTTATTTGCAATGTTTAAACCACTCATAACAGTAATTTACAGTGATTTATAGGTATTTACTTTATTTGGATTTCATAATTGTATTCATCATTAAGCATATTAAAGTTTCCCATATTAACACTGGTGTCTGTTACCGTGTAGTTTGAGCGCTCTAACAGAAGTCATATCCACATGTAATGGCTTCATGTGCTTCACTGCAGGATATGTAATATGATGTAATGCTATTAATGGCCCGAATTAAATCAAATATTCTCGGGCTGAATCCCCTCATGGTTGAAGAAAGAGCAGATGGAAGGTAAATAACTCCAAAGAAGTTAAATATCCTCATATCCCATCCTCCCAGCTTTTATTAACCCCAATTCTCAGAGCCATATTGTCTTTTGAGCTTTGTGTGAAGTGGGTATTACTAGGAGGAAAGTCATTGCTAAAATTCATAGAAAATAGAAGTAGTTGAAGTAGATTGAGCTTAAAAAACTTTTTTAGACCCTTACAACAATATTTTTTTCATATTAGAATTTTCTCTGAAGTGAAGGTGTTTTCAATGCAAGATTCTGCTCTAAATGTTGTGGTCAGTAAGGTTTTTTATTTTTATTTATTATGAATTTGTCACTTATTCTGAATGCAGTACTTTAAAGGGTCACGAAACATCAAAATGCATTTTTTTTATGACTTTACAGTCATAAATGTCATAAATCAGTCATAAATGTGCCCCACGTTGTTAAAAACACTTTTAGGACACATATATTTCACTAAAAAGGGAAAATTAATTGTTTTTGCGTTATTTCGAGCAAATTTGTTCTTCCGATTTGAAAAGAAATTAAGAAGCTACGTCACGGTGATGAGATCATTGTGTAAATTCCAGCATGGAGACTGGATGTCTGTACCGGCTGGTACAACGTGACGTCTTTGAGTTTTCAGCAATTTATTCATGAGAAAGACTTGGTTCGAACCAATCAGTGTGCTCTATTGTGAGAGAAGCAACTTCATTAATATGCAGGAAATGGCTTAGTGGAAGTAGAAGAATTTTTTGGAGACATGGGTCGTCAGTGTTGCGTTTATAAATGTGCCGCAACGAAGGTTTTGTTTCCATTTCCCTGTGATGAGAGCACCGATCGTGTGTGGAAGTACGGATTACAGTGGTCTGCTAACCTGTGACAAAAATATGTTTGTAAGGAACATTTTTTACCCGAGAGGTTTTCGCATCTGGAAATGGTGAAATCCGGATTTGCCACTTGTCTCCTTTTTAAAAAAAAGACGCGGTTTCAGTTCGTGTTGAATGTCCTGTCTCTACGGATTTGGTAAGTGTGTGATCAGTGTTCTTTGTGTATGTTCATTCAGATGGCAAAGTCTTTTGCTTTGTCGACCTGTACATTATTAAATAAAGAAATAGAGATGCACCTATTGACTGCCCAGGGCCCGGAATCAGACAATTATTCGTATGACTGGCCTGATTTGGGAACGGTGATTCTGCTGCATCCCAATTATTATTAATATTAGTTATTATTAGTCAGTACAAAGCCTTTTTTTTAGGTTTTTTTACCAACATAGGCTTATTCTGAAATTGTAGCCCTATGTACATTTCTGGAGATCGCAAATTATGTAGCCAGAGGTACGTAAGGCTGCATTTTGTCTTTAAAATAAATGATATGGGGCGGTATGACGTTCCTTTTCGTGATTACCTGCTGATAACTTACCTCCGTATCCGATTTACGAATCCGTATCGGATTTACGAAAACAAAAACTGCAAAAATACATACCTCCTGGGACGTATTTTGCGCTCTCCAAAAATGTATGCAGGGGTACGTTTTCATAACAAGCCTGGGTTGTTTTTACTCTTTCTATATATTATAAAAAGTGTTAAGGATTGTATTTAATTAGTTGTGTACTTTTTTGCAAATCGGTACTTTATAATTATGCTACATTTGGTCTTAAATTGCATTCTGTGTGGTATTAAAAAGGTCTTAAATATAACTTTTAGAAACCTGCACAAATCTTTCCAGCACCTTTTATCCTATAAATACAGTAATTAAGTTAGTCGAGGCAACTCAATACTAGCAAGTTGTACCTACTGTAATAAAGTGATGATCAGTGTTGTTCCTAATGTAAAACACATCGCATTTCAGACAAAAGATCCCACATATCCGCTTTATCACCCAACCCTAGTGCAAAGTTCACTTGCTATCCACTGAACCAGACTGAAATCTGGCTATTGTGATATAGCAACAGCCAATTATTTAAACATTCACTTTCACTGGAGTCTGTGGCCTTATCAGAGGTCTCGCTTGCCTGCTTTCTCTTTCCGTTGTTGTTTTCTTTGCTTGCCGAATTAAGATCAGACTGCAAGAGATCGAAGCGTTCTCCAGCGTGTGACTGAAAGACCCAATTTAAGCAGGATCGGTAAAAGCTAACGCCCGAGAGGTGTATGATCTTACAGAGCCTAAGTGGGTCTGGGCTCAGATCAGAATTCACACACACTCTCTTTCTCTCTGCCGGCTGTTATTTCACCGCTTGCTGCCTGTGGATTGGGTCATTCTGTTCTGCTTCCCATTCTCTCCATCTGTTCTGTCCTAATGCACTTGAGGACACTACTTAGTGTGTGCTATAGTTTAACACTCTGGGTTAGAGATGCAAGCACCAAATTCATTAGTGATGTTCTCTTTGAAAAAATCACCAAATTACAATGTGATTTGTGTTATTAATTTCAAATGTAATTGCAAAAGTCCCATTACATTGTTTTACCATTGAGAGTAAAGGAACTCAACATTAAACAAACAACAGGTTTTTAACATACCTTTAATGCAGTCATTTAACATGTGAACTGTCGTATTATTATAATATTAACTTGAAGAAGCACTTTTAACCCAAATTTGTGTAAAATACAGTAAATCAAGGGTTAGGTTTATAAATTTTTAACCCAGCATTTGGGGTTGTCTACCTATATAAAAACTTATGTGGTATTTGTATATATTCAGAATCTCAGAATTTTTCTTTTTTAAGATTTCCCAAATATGTTTGTTTAACAGAGCAAGGAAATTTTCACAGTATGTCTGATAATATTTTTTCTTCTGGAGAAAGTCTTATTTGTTTTATTTCGGCTCGAATAAAAACAGTTTTTAATTGTTTAAACACCAATTTAAGGACAAAATTATTACCCACTTTAAGCTATATATTTTTTCGATTGACAGAACAAACCATCATTTTACAATAACTTGCCTAATTACCCTAACCTGCCTAGTTAACCTAATTAACCTAGTTAAGTCTTTAAATGTGACTTTAAGCTGTATAGAAGTGTCATGAAAAATATCTAGTCAAGTATTATTTACTGTCATCTTGGCAAAGATAAAATAAACCCAACTGTATCTGGATGATCTGGATCTGGATTTGACTAGATATTTTTCAATACATTTCTTTACAGCTTAAAGTGACATTTAAAGGCTTAACTGGGTTAATTAGGTTAACTAGGCAGGTTAGGGTAATTAGGCAAGTTATTGTATAACGATGGTTTGTTCTGTAGACAGTCCAAAAAAAAATAAATAAATAATAAAAAAAAAACCGCTTAAAGGGGCTAATAATTTTGACCTTTAAAATGGTTAATAAAAAATTTAAAACTGCTTCTATTCTAGCCGAAATAAAACAAATAAGACTGTTTCCAGAAGAAAAAATATTTTCATAACATCATTTGGGAAATTTTTACAAAAGAAAAAAAAACAAATAGGGGCTAATAATTATGAATTCAACTGTGTGTGTGTGTGTGTGTGTGTGTGTGTGTGTGTGTGTGTGTGTGTGTGTGTGTATATATATATATATATATATATATATATATATATATATATATATATATATATATATATATATATATATATATATATATATATATATATATATATATATATATATACACATACACAGAGTTGAAAACAAAAATAATATGATAAATTACTTCCCTCCTGTGAAATTTCGCTTCTTTTAAATTCTTTTTTTTAAGTGATGTCACCAGATGTCTAGCTGATTTGCTACAGAACAAACCACTGTTGTCCAATGACTTGCCTATTTAATCTGGTTAAGCTTTTAAAGTGCAGTTACATCACAAAATATCTTTATATACTAATATACTATATATAAATTGTATATACTGTCGTTATAGCAAAGACAAAAGAAATTAATTATTAGAAATTAATCATTAAAACTATTATGTTTATACATGCACACATTTAAACGATTTTACAACTTTACAAAATTTTGCATAATTACAGTTCAAATTAAAACATGGCACAACAAAATGTTTGATCATTCAAACATATGTATATACACATGAGCAATGTTATACGTGTAGCAGTGCGATATGGCTGTATATCGGCATATATACACACACACACACACACACACACACACACACACACACACACACACACACACACACACACACACACACACACACACAACAGTTCTGTCTGGTTTTTGATTCTGATTGGCTGATAGCTGTGTGATATTCTGCAAATAACAGCACTAGTCCAGCCTCTTCATCCTTTACCCTTGTGTTTTACACCCCCCCCACACCCCCAACATGCAGCAACAAGCAAGAGGACACTCTGCAGTTTGCCAATTATTGCAGCTGCTGGACAACATAATGTATTTTTAAGGCTTTTTTACACAAGAATTCAGTTGTTTAGATTGTAACTATTCAGTTTATTTATGAGGATAGTGCCTATTTTAAAATATGTATAATTTCGGAGAGACATTGCGTCAGCAGCCATTAGCCTGTTTTTGAGCAGAGCAAAGACAGTTGCCGTTGTCCATCCACAAAATGGCGACAGATAATAAGCACTTAGAGGAGGAAAAATCTGAGTAATTTTAAACTACAGCTGATCAAATCATTAATAAACTTGTACGTGACTTTCTGAATGGATCTCACTCTTTTGTATTTTGTAGTGCTGTAATTATACCATAGTAATTGTTGTGTGTTGAGTGTGAGATGAGACTCCTATATTAGGAATGTACTGTATGTATTTTGTGTTGGCCACTCTTTGTATAATTAAAGAGTGACTTTCTTTGAGTTACTTTTTGGTTGGCCATCTGTTACTAATGAGTCTCCTGTTTTCGCTACTACAGACTAGTTCAGTAAAAAGAAAGAAAGAAGAAATGCCCACACGTGTTTAGCATTTTTACTTGTCACAAACACAACAGTGATCTGGTAGTGTTTGCGCTGCTTTGAGTTTTTTTGGACTAATTAATGTGATCTCCTGATTGCAACAGAGAAATATCTCAGGGAGAAATCTCTGTACGCTGATGGTATATCTTGCCGTTCACCCTATAATCTTAAAATGTGAGCAAAATCACATGCTTTGTCATCACTTTAGACATTATGCTAGAAAATCATTCAAATACTATCTCTAAAGTGACGTTTGTGAAGTAGCAACGGATTCTGCTGTTCTGACATCAGCTGCAGACGTGAATGAATGGCAGAAGAAAGTAGTTCCTCTTACAAAAGGATTTTGAGACTCTCTATGTTTGATTTTCTTTTTTATATACATGATTATGCCGTCGAACTGTTGTAAAAACGTGATATCACACTTGTAGCAGTGTGATGTGGCTGTATATATGAGTGTCACAGCAAAGGGTCTGAATACTTGGGCTCATTAGATATTTCAGTATATTAATAAATCTGCAAAAAAATTCAACAATTGTGTGCTTTTCTGTCAATATGGGATGCTGTGTGTACATTAAAGGGGCAAAAATTAACTTGATTTTAGCAAATGGCTGCTATATGATAGTGAAAAGAGTGAAAATAGTAAGGAGGTCTGAATACACTCCATACCCGCTATGTTTAAATATTAAAATATTTTTATCAAGAAAAAATAAAAACAAACAGTCACAAGTTGGGTGTTGTTAAAGCAATTAAAGTGAAAACAAAATATGAAAAATAGCTCAAAGTGTTTATGTAAGTCAAATCTAACAAGGCAAGAAAAACAACACGATTGATGCATTTATTGTCACCCACAGCAAATGTCAAAGAAAGTTGCTCACCTAATTTAACAGCGCAGAACTTTTAATTGAAATGTTTTGTGGGGGTTTGAAGTAATAGTTGCTTTGACTCACACTTTACACTCCTGGATAATAAAAAAAGCAACTTGTGGAGGATTCACCTCAATCTGTTGCTGCTTTGTAGTCTCAGTTTCTTTGACCTTTAAAAACTGGAGATTTTTACAATTATTTTTATATATTTGTATTTGTATTTTAAAAGAAACACATGCACACACACAAATAAAAAGTAGAGGAATAAGTATCCACAATCTCTGCATTCGTGAATTTTTTATAAACCATTCAGAAATCATTGAAAGAATTCTGTTAAATCCTAATTACAATTTTTTTCCCACTGCTTTCATTACATGCGGTCTTAAGTTTTGTAGATTTTTCGTCTTATTCTCCCATGCTGTGAGTGCTCCTATATGTCTTCTCCTCGGGAGATGTAATTCATCTTTGTAATTTATCATGCTTTTCGACCGTTGAGCTCATTAATTAGTTCTTCCATTTGCCTTTTAGCTGTCATGGCAACATCGCAGCTAGACTCTCGGCGTCACATGGAGCTTTCAGAATTAGCATCGCAGACTGTAATTTCTTATCAGGGCATTTTAACCCCATATGTCACCTTTCGTACAGTCTCGCTGCCGTTATCTAATGAATGCTGAAAGCCTTTTGTTTTGTAATTAGCGATTAATTATATAAATGAAAAGAGCGTTGCGTGAATGGCCGTGTTTGTTTACTGCCACTCTTATTACTTGACACATTAACACAGTGCAAAGCTAAATGTGTACTTGTTTGCGTTTCTTCTCTCTAATGCTTTTTCCCCCCTAAGGGCTTTGTCGTTTCTCTTTTCAAGCTTAGGTTTGGAAGTAAAATGCTTAGAATTACACATTTAGATAGCTCATTGTAATATGCAACTATTTTTTTTCTCCAGAAAAGCGTCTGATGAAAGATTTTGCAAGGCTGACTGCACTTATAACAATTCACAATGATTTCACAATGCATTTCTCAAGAGACTTCTTAGCATTCACCTCAGTTCAGTACAGTTTATATTCAGTAAACTAATGTTGGATCTTTTAAACAGACTGGAAATTTAGTTCAAGTGGTGATGGTCAAAGAAAATAGCTTTCAGGAACTCTGTTAATTATAAGTCTGATGCTTTATTTGCCTTCAGGATCAAATGATAGATCTTAATTTTTAAGTAGTAGTATCTTTTTTTATTTTATTTTATTTATTTGGTTTTGTGTTGTATTTTATTAATTATTTGTATTTGTTTAGTCTTTATATTTATATTATTGATTTTTCTTCTTTCTATTTTTTTCTATATTTTATTTAGCTTTTTATTTATTTAGTTAATTGTTTTCTTTTCGGGCAACACAGAGGCTCAGTGGTTAGCACTGTCGCCTCACAGCAAGATGGTCGCTGGTTAGAGTCCCAGCTGGGTCAGTTGACTTTACTGTGTGGAGTTTGTTCTCCCCGTGGTCATGTGGGTTTCCTAAAGACATGTGCTATAGGTGAATTGAATAAACTAAATAGGCTGTTGTGAATGTGTGTGAATGCGAGAGTGTATGGGTGTTTCCCAGTGCTGGGTTGCGGCTGGAAGAGCATCTGCTGCGTAAAACATGTGCTGGATAAGTTGGCGGTTCATTCCGCTGTCGCAGCCCCTTATGAATAAAGGGACTAAGCCAAAGGAAAATGAATGAATGAATGAATGTTTTCTTTTCTCCTGTCTTCCAAACATCTTCACTTAATCTATGTAATGTTTATTTTATATTGTCTGAAATGACTCTTTGAAAGTCTAGAAATTATGTTTATTTATTTATTTAGTCAACTCTGTTATTTAAGGCAGTTTATAAAGAAAAAGAACAAAAGAAGCAATCAAATCAACAAAAGAGCAACACTATTTAAGGGCTTTAACAAGTTCCAATTAATCTAACACATTTTGAGTTCTGTAACAAGGCTTTGTTTTATTTAAATGAATAGAAAAATTGACAAAAAACAACAAGAACAAGTCAAGTGTTGCAAAAAAATGTGCATCTTTGGTCATTTCTTGATATGACAGGTTTTTAACTAAAAACATATTTATGTGTTTTGCCTGTTTTTTACAAGACAAAAGCATTTTGGCAACCAGAAATCACAATGTTTTGAAAAAGAGTTTCAAAGTGCTCGTTTTTGAAAACGCCACGGTTATTATTCCATGTAAATGCCCAATACATGGGTTTTTGAAAATGGTGATGGATGTGTGCAGTCCAATTTATTGGCCATTTACATTTTTTGCGTTGGTGCCAATAGCATAGTCGTAATGTTGCATATAGCACTGGGGTGCTCACGGTGACCCAAGTTCGATTCCCAGCTTGAGGTCTTTTGCCGATTCTTCCCCTCTCCCTGCTTCCAATGCTTTCTGGTCTCCCTCTCCACTGCCCTATACAATAGAGGTGAAAAAAAAACTCTAAAAATACAATAATAATAAAAAACAAATACAGAATGCAACTTTGTCAAAAAATGCTCCGCCTTGTTAATGTCAAATAAAACTGTTGTCATGCCAACTTGCTACTGTAAACAAAAGCTGGCAATGCTTGGCATGCCTCAGAGTTTTTCTGATCCACTGCTCTGGAACTGACTTTGTTGAGTAGCGCTGTGTGTAAAACTTAAGTTGAAATTCTTTATTTTTAAGACACGTCACAAAAATGTGCTCATATAGTGCTTCAAAAGAAGTGAGATGCGAGCATAACACTCACGCACACATATTTACATTGCATTGGACTGGAAAAATGTGTGAATGAACCTTTAGGAATGTAAACATTAAATTTTTGGGATGGTATGGGGATTTTAGTGGACTAATCATCACTTCCCTGAAGGTGCTGTTTACTAACAAGGTGACAGCGCCAACTGCTGGCCTGGCATGTGTTTCGTTGAATATGTGTAAATGCGAATTGTTTTGAAAAACCTTGTTGTGTACACAAAACATTTTGGTAACACTTTATTTTGATGGTCACTTTGAGTATTAGTAGACTCTCTGCTTAATATCTGTTGATACTGCTCCTTCATTTTAGTGACTGTAAGAAACTTTGCAAGTATTGTACATGTCAACTTACACTAACCCTAACCCTAACTCCAACCTAACTGTCTACTTATAATCTAATGAGAATTAATGTAACTTAAATTCAACAAACGGGCCATCAAAATAAAGTGTGATCAACATTTTAAAAACGCAATGGAAAAACATGTACGTTTTTGTCGCAAAAATGTAGCCTCAGCAGGCAAGTCATTCCACCAGCAGGGAACAGTCAATAGCTGTTTCCATCCAAAGATGCTAATTAAACTTATGCGCAAAACTAAAATCGTATAAAACAGTGCCGAATGAAGCATTGGTTTCCAACCAATGAGTCAGAGAAAAAAAATTCTTATATACTGTAATAAATTACTTGAACCTCAGAAGACGAAGAGAAAACGCAATGAACATTATGGATTTTGGAGGACTGGAAGAGCAGCAACTCAAGGCAGTTCTAGAAGGTAATAATACTGAACCAGATTGATGACAGACTTTAACTAATGGATTTTAGAATGACCAAAATAGCATTTCATATGCTGTGCAATATGGTCGGTGCATTGGTTTGTCCGTAAATGTCGTCTCATAATACCTCTTTTTGTTTTAACTTAAAACAAAATCACATGACTTTTTTGATGCAGGAATTTATTCATGAAATGTGTTTCCATTGTAGCTTATGCACATTTTCCCTTATCAAATGAAATGTTTATCTTACTCAGTTGTGCGCATAGTTTATATTATGCGATATTCCAAAATGCGCATCAAATTAGGTGGATGGAAACAGCTACTGTAAAGGCCTGCGAGTGAAGCTTTTGCAGGATATATTTGGTCTCTGAAATAGTGAGTTTAGGTTTAAGGGCTTTAGAGCCAGTGTTTGTTCTGTACAGCACACCTTAAATTTGATGCAATGAGCTTTTGGCACTCATTGTAAATTAATGAACCAAGGTGTGACACGCATTCTTGAAAGACTATTCCAAACATTTTGGCAGCAACCTCATACTGCAGCTCCATCTGAGTTACCTATTTTGAGCCAATTTTCAAGGCAGCATTGTATATATCCTTTTCAGAGAAGACAATCCAAAAATTCATTTGAAATGCTTCTGAAAATTAGCAAAAAACTGTAAAATCTACATAAATTGTATATTTTTACCTTTCTATGCCTATTAGAGAACATGTGCTAACAAATAACTCAGTTGGAATCAATACCCTTTAGGTTTAAGTTGTTTTAAACCCCTGTCAATGAAAATACTGGATTTGTATCATCACTGCGTCTTTGCCATTGCTGTTACGTCAACCATTTTAAAGTATCGCTAGTCATTTTACCCCAATCGCTACACCATGGCATCCCATCAGCACATGTTGCGATTGTAATTGAAAATGTCTTCTCAATTCTCTATAAACGAATGAAATGACTAATAAATGAAAACAAGACAGCTCCTAAGTATATAATTGCTTTCGGAATTAGTGTTTTGTACACAAGGAAGAATAACAGTTCACTAAAGTACCATAAAACCCTGATACTCTCTTCATGTGCTGTCTTTAAACACTTACGGATAATGACAAAACGTGAAAGTCATTCTCATCCAATGTGGCCTATAGACTTTAATTCCTTTTTTTCTCGTCCTCTGAATACATCTACATGTAAATGTAATAAACTAAAGGACAGTCTTTGTGTTTCTGTCTGCAAAGCACTCCTCCCTTTCCAGATCACTGTTCGCTGTCTTGGCAGCGATTCAATCCCTGTCTTTCTCTCTCTTTAGACTCTCCACAGGTGTGCAGTTGCCAAGGAGACTTGTGTTCAAGGCTAGGCGTCCCACATATATTCATATTCTCTGGGCTAGCTTGGAGATTTCAACCACTCTAATGTATGTTTTAGCAATGCGCTTGCATTGCATTTGAACTGACAGTATCTGTTGAAGTTAAAGTGAGCATGAGATCAAATATAGTTAGAGTTGCTCTCCAAGATAGAGTGCGACATTCGTGAAAAATTGCAGTCATTTTCTTTATAAATATAAATGTTTTGGTCAGTTAAGTTTTTATGCAGTTGGGTTTTATTTCAGTATTATGCAGTAAAATATATACACTACCTGACAAAAGTCTTGTCACCTATCCAAGTTTTAGGAACAACAAATAATAACTTGTCTTCTAGTTGATTATTTGGTATTAGAAATGGCTTATATGAAAGGCAAAGGCCTCTGGATTGTTTAGTTTACCAAAATAAAATAAGATCATGCCTTAATTTTTTATTATTTAATTATGACAGTAAGGTCTGACTTTGCTTAGACAAAAGTCTGGTCACTTATCAGAAATAACGTACAGAATATAACCTATAGAATATAAAGTCATGATGCAGTGGAAAAAGAATGAATATTCTGTATGACTCCCGTGAGCTTGGACGACTGCATCCATACATCTCTGCAGTGACTCAAATAACTTATTAATAAAGTAATCTGGAATGGCAAAGAAAGTGTTCCTGCAGGACTTCCAAAGTTCATCAAGATTATTTGGATTCATTTTCAATGTCTTCTCTCTCATCTTAGCCCAGACATGCTCAATAATGTTCATGTCTGGTGACTAGGCTGGCCAATCCTGGAGCACCTTGACTTTCTTTGCTTTCAGGAACTTTGATGTATGTAACCCCAAACCATGTTTGTTCCTTCACCAAACTTGGCTGATTTCTGTGAGAATCTTGGGTCCATGCGGATTTCAAAAGGTCTTCTGCAGTATTTGTGGAGATTGGGATGCAGGTCAACTGATGAATTGTTACTTGTTACTATTACAACTTAGATCAATGAAATAACTTTTGTCGGGCAGTGTACTTTTTGCTTTTACCATCTAAATGGCTTAAAATGGATGGCTTTTTAAAAAAATATATATATTCTGATTATCAATATTCAATTCTTTTTTAAATTATCATTCAAGTTATTTTCCATTCTATATATTTCCATTTCCATTCAACTTCAGTGAGATTTATTCTAATTCATTAGCTCTTATATATATATTGATTTTCATTTTGATTTCACTGTGATTGCAACTCACAAGCTCATGATTTAAATCGTATCCCTGTTTCAGTGTGAATTCAATTCACAAGATCTCTCATTTCAGTTTGATTAAATTTTACGCCACAATTTATTATTCATTTGTGATTCTGAATCACAGTCCCTAATTCTAACTTCACTTTTTTTTTGAAAGAAGCTGTCTATTTTATTCTTATTCTAATTTCTATTATTTGTACACTGTAAAGCCCAAAAAGTTAAGGTAACTCAAACCATTTGAGGAAACCAATTGCAACAAACCATTTAAGTTCAAAAACTAATCCTAATGAGTACTGTGAACTTAATCAATTTGAGTAAACAAAGCAATTTGAGCACAGTAAAACCCGATAAATGAAGAAAACTCAAACCAACTGAGTACTGTAAAACTCAATAAGTTGAGGCAACTCAAACCATTTAAGGAAACCGATTGCTACAAACCATTTAAGTAAAAAAAAAAATATCTATGAGTACTGTGAAATTACACCATTTAAGTTTAAGCAATGAGGTATTTTATTAACTCATTACCTTCAACACTGAGTTCAAAACTCTTTACAAATGAGTAGAATTAACTTTCAGTCAATTTTGAGTTATCTACACTCATTTCATTTGATAAAGTTAACTGTTGGGTTTTAGTGTGTGATTCAATTATTTCAAACTGAATGTCATTTGATTCTGATTTATGAGTTGTAGTTTCAATTCTGATTCCAAATTCAATTAGATCTGATTAACAACCTTTTTTTAAAATCAGTGCTGATTCTCATTTCCATTTGATTCCATTTAAAGTTTTTTGTTCAATTCTGTTTTCACCTTGATATGATTCACAAATTCACAAACTGTTAAAAAATGTTTCAGGTTTATTTAATTCAGCTACCAATTAACAAGTTCTTGATTCAGTTCATATTCTGCACATTATACATTTGGTTTTATTCCAATTTTAATAATTTTATTCCTTAGTTCAGTTCTGATTTCCATTAACTAATACTGTTAACTATCTTTTAATTGTTTTGATTCAATTTATGTCCCGTTTCAAAAAGTCTTGATTCAGTTCTAATTCGGTTTCAAATTAAATTAGAAACATTTCCAGCATTCATTTGCAATTTCATCCCCGTTCTCAAACTTTCAATTAGATTTTGATTACAATTAAAATTCGATTCTAGTTCAAAAGTTTTTACTTCTGTTCCAATTTTTACTTCAGTTTGATTTGATTTTGTTCAGATTCACAAGCTCCTGATCCAGTTTTAATTATAATTTCACTTTGATGCAATTTAAAATAGAACCTTTTAAATTGACTCGGTCAGATTATGATTGAAAAAAAAAAGTTTTTCTTTCGCAGCTCGAAATCGTTTAGTTGAGAGTACACTTCTATCAGTATTGGATTACGGAGATATACTTTACAGTTGAAGTCAGAATTATTAAACTCACATGAATTATTAGCCCCCCTGTTTATTTTTTTCCCTGATTTCTGTTTAACGGAGAGAAGATTTTTTCAACACATTTCTAAACATAATAGTTTTAATAACTCATTTCTAATAACTGATTTATTTTATCTTTGCCATGATGACAGTAAATAATATTTGACTAGATATTTTCTATACAGCTTAAAGTGACATTAAAAGGCTTAACTAGGTTAATTACTTTAACTAGGCAGGTTAGGCTAATTAGGCAAGTTATTGTATAATGATAATTTGTTCTGTAGACTATCTGAAAAAATATATAGCTTAAAGGGGCTAATAATTTTGACCTTAAAATGTTTATTTAAAAAATTAAAAACTGCTTTTATTCTAGCCGAAATAAAACAAATAAGACTTTCTCCAGAAGAAAAAAATATTATCAGACATACTGTGAAAATTTTCTTGCTCTGTTCCTCACTTTGTTCAAGTGGGAAATATGTAAAAGAGAAAAAAAAATCAAAGGGGGGCTAATAATTCTGATTTCAGCTGTATATGCACACACCTCTGAATGATTTTTTTAAAAATGCATGTTGTTTATCACATTGCCTTACAATTTGTCACTTTTTTCAAGTGCACGCACACACATCATGGTAATTTATGTAAAATGACAGAATAGACCTCATTGTAGTCATAGAGAAAACAACATATCTTAGTTTTTATTTTTAAAACTTTAGTTGGTAAATTACCACAGTATATATCTAGTTTGTTGGATTTCTGTTCAAATACTTACAATACCAGATCAGCAGATATACTCTTACTTAAGATGTCATTTTTTCACACAGAGTTTGCTCGATCTGCATTCTCTAAGTATGTTCCATATGTATGGAAGGAGCTTCAAGATATACTACATATGAAATCCATTTCATCTATCGCCATATTTAAAAATATTTTAAAGACTGTCAATTTAAAACAGTGCACATGTTTTAACAATTTATTATGGCTTATACTATTTTTGTGTGTGGCTATGCGTTGTGATAGGTATTTTTTTGTATTTCTCTGTCCTTGGCTGCCTGTCTTGACCAGGACTCCCTGGTAGAAGAGATATTGTATCTCAATGGGACATTCATGGTTAAATAAAAAAATGATTCAGTTCTGATTTGATTCCCATTCACAAGCTCTCAATTCAATTTTCAATCAAATTCAGTTCTAAAAAATAAGCTCTCAGTTTGGTTCTTATTTCCTTTTTTGATTTGATTTATGATCCATAATATCATACTTCTTTTTGCAGGATGCTTTCTCATAAAGGCATCATATTAATATCGGAGTCTGTGGTATCAGAAAACATAATTCAATGCAGCAAATTGCTTCAGTTCCAGTTACACATGCAGTAAAAAAAAGGATTTTATATTCCTGGATCAAATCGCTGAGTGACTACTATAAATCTAACAGAAGAGTTTTGTTAGCCCTGATCTAAGCGATAGCAGGTGAAACCGCAGAGGCACAGAGACTGTCAGCTCGACATCCTCAGGCTTTCTGATGGACTAACACACACTGTCAGTTCCAATGTGCGCTCTGTCAGTGCCAATGTGGCTCTGCACCAGAAGTCGGCATCACTCTGACATTACAATGCAGCCCACTTTGCCCACACATGACAGTGACTGATGTTCGTTCTTGTAAATGACTCGTCTTTTATGGAGGTGATGACTTTGTTGGTCTCGTGGCGCCTCTCGTTTCACCTCATCACGCTGATTGGTCGACGTGTCTGTTCCTTTTGGTGTGATATGGGCGAACGCCTCCCTATTCCTCAGAGGTTTCATTTGACTCACTGTTGTCAGGTTTTTTGGACATTTTGATTGCAAATGATTTATCCCACAGGCAGTTAGATGTTGAATAGGGTTCAAATTAGATGGATCTATTCATTTATTTATTTATTATTCATGTAGCGGACCTAAACAGTGGTAAATTATTGGGTTGAATATTGAAAGTACTGATTGTACTTTTTAATTTAATTGCAATTCCCAAACTGGCAATGCAGTTTTGATTTCAGTTTGATTTTGGTATGATTCAGAAGCTCTGGATTCAGCATCATTTGGGTTTTGCTTTGATTCTATTCCACTTCGCAATTCTTATTCATAGTTATGAGTTCATTTCTGGTTCCTACTTTGGTTAGATTTGATTCATTCATTTCATTTAATTTCATTTCATTTCATTCAAATTCACAAAGTCTTGATTCAGTTTCAAACTGATTCCAATTCACGTGTTGGTTCTGATTTCAATTAGAGTCCAATTCACAGGAGTTTGATTTGATTCAGTTTCAGATTCTGATTCACAGATTCTGGCTTCAGTGGCATCTTGTTTGTATTGATTCAGAACCTCTTGATTCAATCCTGATTCTAGTTTCACTTTATTTAAATTCCAATTCAAGTATATTTTGATTTGGTTCACACTCTTGAGTCAGTTATGATTCTGAATTCCGTTATGATTAGACTTACTCCCTTTTTAGTTTGATTTAAAGACTGTTCATAAGCTTATAATTCAGTTCTTATTCTGATTTTCATTTGATTCAGGTACAAATGACAAACTCTCAATTTATCTTGGATTATTTTTTCAGATAGGTTTGATTCAGCTTCTGTATGATTCAGAAGCTTACAATTTGATTCAGATTTTACTTTGCAAGCTCTGAGTTTGTTTTATATTAATCTATATTATTATTTTTTAAATATTAATCAAGTTCAGTTTGCAAATCACAATGCAAATCTGTTTAATTTTGATTCCATTCCAATTCCCAAGTTCTTAATTTGGTTCCAATTCTTGATTCAATTTTGAACCTTACATTACTTATATTTTATGTTAATACAATTGATAGGTTCTCAGTTCATTTCTGATTCTGATTTACAGTTGATTCTGTTCCACTTCAATCAGATCCGATTCCCTTTTATTTGATCAAATCTCTTGATTTCATCCAGGTTTTACATATGTGATGAAATATACATTTGTTTGGACATATTTCAAATAATGTAGATGTCCGTTTCTCATGAGGAATTTGGAAAAATCATATCAACTATAAAGCTTTTGCTTTGAGTTCATTTTATTTCAATTAGCTTCCAATTAATAAGCTCTTAATTCAGTTCTGTCTCTGATTTAAATTAGATTCAATTGGAGTCCAGTTTTAAAGTTCTTGATTTGATTAATTTTCATCAGATATTCACTACCTGACAAAAGTCTTGTCCAAAAGTCCAAATTCTATTAACAACAAATAATAACTTGACTTCTAATGTATTATTTGGTATCAGAAGTGGCTAATATGAAAGGAAAATGACTCCGGATTATGCTTATTTTACCAAAATAAAATATGATTATGCTTTGATTTTTAATTATTTAATTAGAACAATAAGGTCTGAATTTGCTTAGACAAAAGTCTTGTAACTTAACAGAAATAATGTACAGTATAGAATATAAAGTCATGGTGCAGTGGGAAAAGAATTATGAGCTTGGAGGACTGCATCCATACATCTGTGCAATGACTCAAACAACTTATTAATAAAGTCATCTGGAATGGCAAAGAAAGTGTTCTTGCAGGACTCCCAGAGTTCATCAACATTATGTGGATTCATCTTCAATGCCTCCTCCTTTATCTTACCCCAGACATACTCAATAATGTTCATGTCTGGTTACTGGGTTGGCCAATCCTGGAAAACCTTGACCTTCTTTGCTTTCAGGAACTTTGATGTGAAGGCTCAAGAATGAGAAGAAGTGCTGTCCTACTGAAACATTTGCCTTGGGTCCATTTTTGGTATTTACACAGAGACTATAACAGTATTGCTTTAAAAAAAAAAATGTTTTTTTGTCCTCTAAAATGCATTTTTTTTCTCTAAACGAATGATCAAAGCATGTTAAAAATTCTGTTTATCAATCTTAAGATTTAAAAATCACATTTTTTACTGTCTCTGCCTAACAACCGCAAACCTGTACACCTATTAATTCAAATGCTCCAATAGCCTTAACAAAAACAGAGATCAGTCTGAAAAAAAGCAATGTTTATGCATGAGCGCTCATGTGTATACAGGCTTTTTCAAGTGTACAGGTATATACAGTACGTGGGCGAATATAAAACAGAGCAAGAGCTTTTTTTCACACCTACTGTATGCGCAAGGCTACATAATGTCAGCACTATTCAAGCAACACTCAACGAACCTCGTATGCATTAGTAAGCTTCTAACTCTCATTCACTAAGCAACCCGTGTGAATGGATGACTGCCGTCATTAACGTATTGATTTTAGTTCCTGACAAAGAGCCGGCATTGGCTACAGGATGATTTTCAGTGCCAAGCAAAATGAAAAATCCCCAATTTATTTCAATTTGCTCACTACTTCAGGCTGCTGGTGTGTCTGTGTGTGTGTGTAGATGCAGTTTTAGATGAAGTATTTACCCTGAGCCTGGACAGATTACACTGGGTCTAACAGACCTAAGGCTGTAATTAAACCCACTGAGAAATCAGGCCAAACTCCACACTAGCCTGTATTTCCCAGAGACAGGCTGAAACGTCAGCTTTTTAAAGGCCACAATAAATGCATAAGAAGCTCTCAAACTCTAATCAAGCAAAATAGTCAATTATTCCTTCCGTTTTTGTTTTTTTTTCACACAAAATAAACTCCTTTCCAGTTTACAGAAAGGACCTCAAGGTATGTTTTTGGAGGCTTTTAATCTCAGTTAAGGATTCAGACGTGTTCTTAATGATCTGAATTGCTGTTCATGGAGTAGCTTTACGATATAAATGTGTGTGATGGACATTTGGTGTTGAAAGCGATGTGGAAAGAGTTGAAATTGACATTACAATCAGTGAATGAATAAAATCTGGAATTTTGCTATGAGCAGTTAAGCAGAGTTAGTGAAAGGCAGTACATAAACAATATTCATTCATTCATTTTCTTTTCAGCTTAGTCCCTGGGGTCTAATCTGGGGTTGCCACAGCCGAAAGAACGGCCAACTTATCCAGCAAATGTTTTACACAGCAAATGCCCTTCCTGCTGCTGCCCATCACTGGGAAACATCCATACACACTCATTCACACACATACACTACGGACAATTTAGCTTACCCAATTCACCTATACCACTTGTTTTTGGACTTGTGGGAAAAATCAGAGCACCTAGAAGAAAACCCACACAAACACGGGGAGAACTTGCAAACTCCACACAGAGGGGCTCAAACCAGCGGCCTTCTTGCTGTGAGGCGATTGTGCTACCCACTGTGCCACCGTGCTGCCCAACATAAACAAATATGATGATGATGATAAGAATGAATTAGCATTTAGAATGGGTTCTGAAGGATCATATAACAAAACTGGAAGAGTATCTTTGAAAGAAGTTAAAATATGATCAAATGAAAAAATTATAATTAAGTTTTGATTAGTATGAATGTTTTTCTTTTATATTGTAGATACAGTATATACATATAGAGTTGAAGGCAAACTTTTCCCTCATTAGAAATTTTCTTAAAGATTTGCAGTGACAGAACAGTGGTATAGGTGTCTCATGTCATCATATACAAAAATATCGCCATCTATTATACAATCGTCGATCAGCTAGTAATTTATGGAGCTAATAATATGCCAAAACAATCTGAATTTGAATTGTGCTTATTTGAATTACGAATAATTGTAATTTAACTGAATATTTATATGCTATTAAAAATGTTTTAAATTTTAATTTCTTAACTTGAATTTGAATTTCTTAACTTGATTATTGAAAATCTGAAATTTCAGACAACTGGATTTTTTAAGTCAGATTTTTATTGACGTATTTTCAAACTTCAGATTTTTTTAATTCTGAATTCATAGATTGCAGCTATTGGGTTTGTAAAAGTGTAGTTTCGAGTATTCAAAATTCTGAGCGTCAAATTCAATATTCTAAAAAAACAGAAATTCAGATCATGAAATTCAGATCACGCAGAAAGTAGGTCAGGGGTCATCAACAGGGAAGAGTAGACGATCAAAACTGAGTTTCACGATCTGAATTTCAGGTTTTAAATTTTAGAATATTGAATTTGATGTTCCAAATTTCTTACTTTTTAAAACCCAAACTTTATTCTTACAAACCCAATATCTGCAATCTATAAATTCAGAACCAAAAAAAAAGCTGAAGTTTGAAAATACGCCTATCTAAATTGTACATAAGCATTTTTAAATGTTCAATATTTGTTAAGAAATTCAAATTCAAAACATGTTGTAGTGGCATATAATATTCAGTTTTATTAAATTACATTTGTTAATAATTCAAATGAACACAATTCAAATTAGCTTATTAGAAAAAAAATGAAAAAAAATCAGAAAAAATGAAAATTTATTTTGTTAAATGTTAAACAGCAATAAATAGCAATTGCTCTATTTTACTTACTTTTTAAGTTTTTAAACTTTTAGTTATTATTATTTAGTTTATATTATTAATGTTCATAATAAAATAAAACATAATTTGGAAGAGTTAAAAACTATTGTCAATCACAAAAAAATGCTGTATATTTGAAGGATGTAAACAATACAATGGTCCTAACCTATTTCCTGTATTAAGTATTATTTAATTTCCAAAGCTTCCAAGAGTCCAAAAAGGTCCACATATTGCTAAATAATGTTATGGTAGCCATTTTAACATTAAGGCTAATTAAATTAAGGCTATTATTAAATTGTCTCCTGTTACAGTTATGAAATAGTTGGCAACAAGCAGGAACTGTTCTTGGGCCATCACATTGACATCATGACATCATCACATTGAAATGGTCTATAGTTGAAGTCAGAATTATTAGCCCCCCAGTTTATTTTTTCCCTCAATTTCGGTTTAGCAGAGAGAAGATTTCTTCAACACATTTCTAAACGTAAGAGTTTTAATAACTCATTTCTAATAACTGATTTATTTTATCTTTGCCATGATGACAATAAATAATATTTGACTAGATATTTTTCAAGACCCTTCTATACAGCTTAAAGTGACATTTAAAGGCTTAACTAGGTTAATTAGGTTAACTAGGCAGGTTAGGGTAATTAGGCAAGTTATTGTATGATGGTTTGTTCTGTAGACAGTCGAAAAAAAAAAATAGCTTAAAGGGGCTACTAATTTTGATCTTAAAATGGTTAATAAAAAAAATTAAATTGCTTTTATTCTAGCCGAAATAAAACAAATGAGTCTTTCTCCAGAAGAAAAAATATACTTGTGAAAATGTCCTTGCTCTGTTAAACATAACTTGGGAAATATTAAAAAAAAATTATTAAAATGGGGCAAAATAATTCTGACTTCAACTGTATATGCAGTACAATATTTTACAATATAACTATTTATACTGTATTTTGAAAATAATTAAACACATCTGATTTAAACATGATGACATTTTAACTTAAAAATTAATAAATAGTCAAATTTGAACAGGAATTCAGAGTTCACTGATTTTATAAATAAAAAAGAGTGAAAATGTTTGATTGTGAAATTTTAATTAAGTCTGTTTTAAAATTTAGCTGAAGTACAAGTTGTGGTCTTTATACCACGTTTAAGTGTTTATTTATTGAGCTGTATGCAAATATGCAGTAGAGGTTTGAAAATAGTGTACTGTATATAACACCTTCTCTTGCATAGGTTCTGCTTATGTTTATATTAAAAAAATGCATACATGTAACTCTATAATAATCATAACCCATGCAAAAGTGAATTATGTTGTGGGAGAGTTCATGATATATATTTTTAAACGCCTCCACCCTTTTATTTTAATAAAGCCCATTGTGTTTTAATGAAAGCCTTGGTTGTGCAGCTGTTGTGTTGAGGAGTTAAAAATAGTGGCTTGTCGTGTTCTGCAATGGAGCCTCAGCAGGCTTTATGAACTGTCTAATTAAGTTGGTAGCAGTTGACGTTGAGTCAAGTGCCTTATTTCTCCAGATGCTTTAGGAGGACAAGTATTTTGAAGCTGGATGATAAATCCGTGTTACCGACGGCCCAAGAGTCACACCGACGTCAAAAATGAAAAAAATTTATTGGAGCAGAGATGATTTTTTTTCCGATATGTAAAAGCTGGATCACTCCAAGCCACCAGGGGGCGCTCTTGCTGTCAAAGATGATATAATGACTAAAGCTGTGCTTTTTTGTTTCCGTTTTTATTTTCACTTTCAACTAAAATGATGGCCGTTGTTCTGTGCTTTCCTAAATAATATTTAAACATTTGTCATTTAGTTCTTATTTTTACACATTCATTTGTGTAACTTAGGGCGTACTCACACTAGGGACAGTTTCCTTGAACGGTGCCAAAGTGTAATTGTCCCCCCTCCCTTCTCCCCCGATGGCCTGCACTCACGCTGCAATTTGCCTTCCGAGCCGGAGCATACTCACATCATCAATGATGCGACTGTTCAGTTTCACAGGAAGAGAAGCGCTCTCGCTCAGCATAGTGAAGATTGCTTTAGTCATATCGATTTAGTCTTTTGTGATGCATTGACACGCAGTCAATTATTTTGCCGAACAGATCCACAACTTTTAACGCTCATAAATTATCATAAAAGTTGCTGCGTAAATGCAGCCTTAAACAAAACGTAATGTTAATGTTTATCACACAACAAACAAGAGAATAATTTACTGCTCTTTACTAAACAAGTGTAACTTTAATAAGAATCAGTGTATACTTCATTCAAACTGTTAAAAAAATGTCTTGATTCAATTTCCGTATATATGGGTCATTTATTTTATTAGATTTTTCCTATCGTTTGTAGATTTATTTTTTGTTCACTGTTTCAATTTTGACAATAGCGCTGTTTTCATGTTAACCTGCAGCAAATCTTTACAAAGTTCAAAAAATAAAAGCAACATAAAAATAAACGAGGTGAGTTTCCATCAAGTTTGTTTGAAAATTCAATCATTAGAAACAGACGATTATTATGTTAGTATAATAAATAATACATTTCCCATGCTATTATTCACTTTAACTCCTTTTTTTTTCGCAAATCTCAACTCAAATCCAGTGTAAAAAAAAAAAAGTAGGAAATTCCCTTGGCACTTCTGTCCCTTAGTTACAGTATTTTGCGATACTTCAAAATGCACAACAAAAAAGGGTGATTAACAACCTTTTGCTTGGGGGTCTATAAAAATGTCCAGGACTAGCTCTTGAGAACACAATGCAGTGTGAATGATGGCTAGTGTTATATGTGATATACGTGTTATAGGTGTATGCTGATGTCTCTCTGATGCCCTTACTTGAATGTTCACCTCAGCATGAGCCTCGATTGATTGAGATGTTTATCTAATGAACTGGAAGGACGTTCTTGTGTCATTAGAGATACTGTATAAGATTATCCTCTTTGTTCAGATGTCAGACTGTACGGCTGTGCACTTTAATAATGATTTACAGTTGTATTAAAATCAAAATATTAGTGTTTTCGTGTGTCAATATGTAGTATCAATATGTTAATCTTAAAGTCACCTAAGCTGGTGAGCTTCAAAACAGTTCCAAACATTTCACAATTAGAACATCCCAACATACAAAACGTGCCATTTCGCATGTCAGACAATAAGAATAAAAGAAAATAAGAATCAAATTAGAATAAACAAAAAAAACTATATTAAAAACATGTTATTTCTGTTACCAGATTAGTTTAAATAGATTTTTAAAAATAACCAATAAATATACAACAAAAACTCATACATACACACACACACATTGCTGTGTTTGTTCATCAGCATGTACTGCATGGATTTCTCTCTGCAGAATGTGAATGTGAAATAGCACCTGAAACAGTCTGTTTGAAAGCACTGTGCTAAATTATTTGGATGGGAGCTTCAAAGTCTTTAGGAATGTAGGCGATCTGGGAATGCTAAATGCACTATTTATTTTCCACTTAAAAATAGAAAGCTGCCATACGTGCCGCAGAGGAGCAGATGGAACCTGACAATTAACAATTGAAAAATACACAGAAATACACCTTCACTTGCAAAGACTACAAGTTTATTAATACCATCTCATAAATACAAAGCGTTACCCATTGTGTACAGCAGAGCTATTCAATTGGCGTCCCGCAGGCCGAATCTGGCCCCTGAGGCAATTTGTTCCGGCCCTCAAATTAGTGTGACCAGACATCAAAATAAATTTAGTTCAGTCGAAAAACGGCCGCTATAGTTATGAAGTGATGTGCGTCTGTTCAATACAGCACGAGCTGCGTTAAAGAGTGAGTCACCTGACATTAAGTGAATGGCGTGAGCAGCTGAAAACATTTGGATATGTTTGTAGAAAAGACCTTCTGTACATTGCACTGATATCGTAAATGGGGATGCAATGATTAGCCGATTTCACTATTAACTGCAATTTAATTCGTCATGGTTAATTATTGCAAAGGCTTCTCAACGCCGCGTTTCTGTTGCACAGAAGCTGCTTCAACTAAACAAAGTTATGCCACCTGTGCACTAGTTTAAAGTTCCGAGCTTGTACCGAGGCTAATACGCACACTCACTGAATTACATAAAGCGTAGTGGCGGGCCGTTCCAATATCACATCTTTTCCGTGCGCAAGTTTGTTATTTCTAATGTAAAAATATATGCTAAAATGCGTGCGCTCACGGTTTCCCAGGTGCACGCAGTAGAAAACATCTCACGCTGTAGCGGTGAGAGTTGTGCGTGGCTTTCAGTGCAGTGTAAACAAAAGATATGTTAGACAAATTATTACAAATTATTAAAATGATTACGTATGAACACAGATGATAACAACAGTTCTAATACTTATATAAAGCTTACATTTAAATTAGACGTGAGAACCGTGAAACCATGATTATTCTTCAGACTATAATCGTACAAATTGTTGCATCCCTAATTGTTATGCAGTTTAAAACATAACATATGAATGTGTTTGAATGTAGAAGAAGCCTACTTAAGCAATGCACTGCTTTTGTTGTGCTTTGAAATGAATGTTTGTAAAAAAATAAATAATAAAAAAAAGCCTGTTGTGCAATGAACTATTATGTAGTTTCAAAATACAATTTATTAACATATTAATGTAGAAAAATAAAACGTGGATGTCTTAAGGAGCAAAAATACAGCATATTATATGTAGTTGTGTCTTCACTTATATTGCAAGTCATATCTCTCCGGCCCTTCGTTTGGGATGCTTTTCATGAACTGGCCCAATGACAAACTAATTGAATAGCCCTGGTGTACAGTATGTAATATATACAGGTTTTTAAAGTGACATCAAAAGCTTTATTCAAATGTTATTATGATTTGATCAAACATAAAGTGAATTAAATGGGATTTTGACAGATAGTAGCCTATTACAGATATCAAAGAAAAATCTTAATATTAAAATAGGAAACGCTGGACCACAACAGATCAATGTCATAACAAATGCTCATATAACGTAGTTTACAGCAAGCATCATGTTTTTTGTTAGAGTGTGCCGTCTGTCATATACTGTAGGCCTATAGGTGTGTTATTTTAACTAAAGGAGATATGTTATTTCAGTTTATCACAAGAACTAAAAACTGTGTTATGCTTAATTTAAAAAAAAAAAAAAAAAAAAAAAAAAAGGCAAAGTATCGTATCGCATATGCATCGGTCGATACTCAAAATTTTGGTATCAGGATTTTATGGATGGAAAAATTTGGTTTGTGCCCTGGTGCATGGTCTTGTGCGTATTCTCTTAATGAGTTATGGGTGTGTTTTTTTGAGCATAACGTGCATTAAACCAATCAGAGTCTCATCTCCCATTCTATCCATTAGCCTACATATTTAATTTCATTTGTTAAGCGCAAAGATTTGTTTTAAAACTATTTCTAAATTCAGTTTTAATTTCCAGCTTTTAATTAGTCAATGGCACGGTCTGTTTCAGTTCCTCAAAATAGCAATGCGCCAACAATGTGCCATAACACGCCTTCTTTATAGACCGGCACACCCATGAGTCCACAAAGTGGTGTAAATGGATTTGCTATTTAAACAACATGGCGCAAAACGTGAAAATGCATAGTACGTGAATAGTAACAAATCACGCCATACACGTCTTGCGCCTTATTGCGCCGGGTGTATGATAGGACCCTGTTTATTTATATTCTTTTACTGTAAGTATATCATTTATAAAGCTAATTTAAACTTATATTTAGGTTACAGTGCATTTCTAAAATAAAGTGCTTCATTAAGCAGACTAATGAAAAATACTGGACAGCCAGTGGTTTTATATTTAAGCGTTTACATGGTCATTTTGTGCTGTTAGATCAGATTAGAAAAAGATAAAATCACCCCTTTTAAATTTTGTTCAGATCTAGCTTAATAGGATGAATTAAGGTGTATACATTAACATTTTTTTAATCTGATTTAACCATCAATCCCATTACAAATAGATTATTTAGCCGCATGTAAACGTAGCCCATGATTAAAGCTATTGTGCTGAGTTACACCCTGCTCTGAAGTACGAACTAGCTTAGTTCCCCCAAAATGACACTCTTATAACCAAAACTGCTCTCAGTTCCTGTGAACACACCAATAAGCAGTTACCTCCACAGCTAGTTCTGTGAAAAAGTTGCTCTATTATGTAGTTTCATGTATCAGAATGGCTCACAGAGAGTCAAAGTTCTCTCGGATTTCATTAAAATATGTTCATTTGTGTTCTAAAGGTGATCAGGGATTGCATGAGGTGATTAAATGTTGACATTGTTTTCATTTTGGGGTGATATAACCCTTTGGCTCACAGCAAGTCCTGTTATGGTTCTGAACTCTTAAAGTAAAAAAACATTTAAAACTCGACAGAAGGGTGTTTGAATCTATCAAACGGTTATTCTAGCGAAGTGCCAGGTGATGTTTTTATATGACTTTCTCTACTGTTTCTCTTGATGTGCTGTTGAATTTGCCCCTCGCTGCTGAACTGAGACCAATTTTATCGTTGCTCTAGCAATGGTTGTATTTCATTAATGACTGAAGGAATGCAGCACCAGTAAAAGACCCACACAGGGGTTAATTGAAGTTCCTCTTGGTTTCTCTAGGGAGAGAGAGAGAGAGAGAGAGTTTAACTACAGCTTCTCCCGATCAGGCCAGAGCTGCATCTTTGTCCTCTGCAGAAATCTTTTGTTTATCTTTCATTACAGTGACTTCATTTTCCTTTCTGCTTTTCATCATTTTAACTGCGGCTCCAGAGGATGGACGGCCCTGGAAATGAGAAGGAATGAACCGAGAGCGAGAAATCTAATAGGACGGGGAGATTTTCACCCCGCAGTCAGATTAGGCGGCATCGATGTTCGTAAATAGTACATCGTGTCCTTGTCTAGTGCTGAGTCAGGTTGGTCAGGTACACCTGTTTTTATGAGGGGAAAAATACATATTTGCAGTGATCCTGTGTATGTACTACATTGTAAAATGAGAAATGCTGGGTTTTACACAATTCCTTCATGTTGTCCCAACATAAATCTATTAAGTTCAATTAAAAGCTATAATATATTTGGGCTGAACATAAAACAGTTAAGTTGTCCAAAAAAACTTGAATTGTGTTGTTTCAGCTAATTTTAAACAAGTAGTTTGAACAGTAGTTTGATGTAGCCAAAAAACTATTTTTAGTGTAATTTAGCCAAAATCATCTGACTTAGGATCAAAAATATAAATATTACTAATCAATTTTGTTTGCTAAACAGAATACATAATATAAATGTCACATAATTCAATTAAACTCTCTGAAATGCTAACAGAGTCTACCAATAGGTTGTTTTCACATGACGTCACTGATGATGTGCGAAATTCACAATCACTATCAGAACATCAAAAACGTTTCTGTTTTATGTTGTTTAGAATTGTTTAAATCGGCCAAAATGAGAAATGCCAAACAGCTTTTATAGACTTCCAAAAGTTTTTGCATAATAAGGGGGAAAAGTTCAAGAAACGTAAATGTAATAAACATTTTTTTCAATATATCCATGTGTACAAACTTTTTTTTGAACACGATAATTCATTTGACAGTATCAATAAAGATTATATACAGGCCGAGCTATGTGTATAATTATGTTAATGTATTATATAAAAATCAGCTACAAACACCACCACACATACACAAAATCCAGGAGATTATAAATAACGTACCCTGCCATGTAATTGCTACAATGAAGTCTTCAGCTTCTTTTGCAATAATCCAAGTCTTTACTGCCTTTAGTGTTGACGTCGAGATACGCAGCAGTGGTGAATGCTTGTTGATGGTAAGTTTATCGACAGATAGACAGTAATTATTGTGGAGCACTTTTTCACCTTCCAAAAAAAATAATGTAGATAATTTCGTGATGGCTGGAAGATGGAGGTTTTATTTCCACATGGGGAAATAAAACTATAGTAATTTGTAATAAACATGTTTTTCTGAACAACTCTTTGTTAATAAATGCTACTGAATACTGTAGCACAGTAAACTGATAAACTGTAATAAAAACTGTAACGTTAGTGTAAACTGTGGTGCATTGTGATGGTGTATAATTATAGCGTAGAAAACGGAGGACTATTGAATAATTTGATTATTACCACATTTGTACCGCAGCAACAATATAATTACTATGACAGTTTAATTTAAGTTATTATCTATAGTATGCTTCCAAACATTATAGTTTTTAGTATAGGATTTTTTCATGTAATTGCAGGTAATCGCTTATACAGTATGTACCGCATCGATGACAGGCAAATATATTTTAGCTTAGTAGAAAACTCTGCCTTCTTCATGATATAAGGCTCATGCTCAACATATGTGGTTATTTTCTATGCATATCTTCTTTGAAATATGGTATAAATCACAAAAAAATTGACTTTTCTCTATGACTCCCATTCAGTTTTTTACTTCCTGTCATTAGAACCACATGATTGAAAACAACCTTTAGTGCATTTTTATGTTCTAAATGCAAATCGTTTGATTAAAAAAAAAAGGAAACACTAACAAGTATTAAATAACTTTCCTCATGATTCTCAAAAACACATGCTTAATGTCAAAATTTACTCTCAGTATGCTAATGTTAAACTCATAAGTTTTAGCGATGGTTGTCGCACACGTGGGCATGTCAAATAACTGTTAATAGTCCATAACTATTTTGATGAAACATCAAGCAAAAATTCTCCAGATTTTCTCATCTTGCTCTAAAATTCATATTATAATACATATTTCAGCAATTACTCTCCCCACATAGCATGAAGCATGCTTGAGCTAGTAATGTCTGCCTATAGTTTTAGCAATTTTATGCTAATTCTAAAATATTACACACAGTTCCATTAAACGGATGTAACTGCGATCACCAGCGATCGAGCGGCTGCAGATAGCTGGAAAACATGCAGGTTGCAACATACTACAAATCCGCGATTAATTGAACTACAAGTTCCAGTCATGCACTGCTCACACACACCTGTTCCGTGTTCCAGTGATTATACACACAGACACAGCTGAAGCTCATTCATTCATTCATTCATTCATTACCCGCACTATAAAAAGAGCACTCACACACACCCCTGTGCTGAGTCTTGTTATACTGTTTGTGAACATTACGACGCGTTTTCCTTGCCTTGCCTGCCATATTAGAACTTTGCTTTGTTTTATTTGTTTTATGTTGTCTGCTGCCTGCCTGTACTGACCATTCACCTGTTATATGACCATGACTCTGGAATTGCCCGTATACATCTGTTTGCTCCTCTGTTGACTGTTGCTTGCCTGACCATTCTGTTTAATAAACCTGCGTTTGGATCCACACTCCTTTTGTCAGCGTCCCCTTCACATTACACCTACATCTATAGCTAACATTTAAGCAATTAATCATGTCTGTTTCAACAATGCTCAATCCAATGAATGTTTAAACATTAGACATTAAACTCACTGCAATTATTAAAGCTAACATTTAGCATTTGTTGAAAATTAAACACTAACTAGTCTCCAGCTTATCTGATCTTCTTCCCAGTTTTAAAAATGAAATGCTAATGCCATTGTAAGTCTACAGCTAATCCTAAGCAATTAGCACTCTTTAGCATATTAAATGAATGCTTACTTCAACATTTACTCTCCCCACAAAATGTTAAACATGCTTGGAACTATAACTGCTCAGTTTTAGCAATGACACAGTATGCTAATGACAAGATGCTAAACTATTGTTTACAGTTTGTAGCATTCATTAGTGCATCTTATCATGTTAAATGTATTTTTTAAATAAAAATTAAAGGTACAGTAGGTGATCTGCCAAAGTGCTATGCATTATATAGCATAATATCTTTGAAAACACAGTCCCTCCGTCGCCGTCCAAAGCCACGCCTTCTAATATCCACTAAAAACCCTTCAAAACCACTAGATCATGTCATTCGCCAGTTAGAAAACTTTATAGTACTTTATAATGCTGCAAATCCAAACGAAAAACTGTATGATATTGAGCATGTTTTCAGTTGTGTAGCAAGGAAAACTTGCCATAATGTGCAATATTTCATGCATGCGAGGATCACTGGTCTTGCTCTCTCACAGGATGTCATTGTTAAAAAATGGACCAATGTGAATATAAAACCAACTTCACCTCAATAAAGCAGGCTAGGCGGAATAGCGGTATTTACTCATGTTTTGTTGTTAAACTAAATAAATATGAAATTAAATTGAAAATGAAATTTAAATGAAAAATAGGCACCGGAAAATTTCAGTGGCTGAACGACACTTCTGTGCATGTAACCCATTCATAACAACACAATCTACATCAGCTTTGCGTGACTAAATTAGTTTTAAAACAGAACATTACCTGTATAAAAGAAATACTTCAGCCATGGTGTCATTCTTCCTTCAGTGTGCAAAAGTAACTCCAATATTGATTCAAAATTTTTAAAAGGTTTGATTGAGCATTTGTTTTTACGAACATGCCTGCATGCGCA